>NW_010135494.1:0-12845 GCF_000699245.1 Pterocles gutturalis
TTTGGGCTCTTTTTTTCCCCCAGCTGGTCGCCCTGACGGTGGGAGCGGGCTGCACTCCCCCAAGAGCAGCTCGGCGCCAAGGCTGGCTTTTGGCCTTGTGGGAGGCTGTCCCGGGAGAGCGCCTCAGAGCCTCTTATACATAGAAATGGGCAATGCAAAGAAAAGAAGACAAGCGTGGGAAGTCTCATCCCCACCCCAAATTCTCAGATTCACAAATTATTGCCTTTTTTAAAGTATTACATGTGTCAGTGTAGCTTAGCTACCATGGGAGGCGTGGGAGGCAGCAGCTCAGGTGTCTTGCAAATCCCGTGTCTTAAAATTCGGCTCCTGAGCCAGAGCAGTGGGGGAAAGAATCTCTTTGATTTGCTTGCAAGTGAAATAGGACTCCTTGTTTTTTCCTCTGTTCCTAGGTTCATCCGGAATTGTACGTTGACAAATCAAGGGGAGATAAACTGAAGATCAATCTAGATGTTGTTTTTCCACATATGCCCTGTGCTTGTGAGTTAGACTTCTGAATATTTGGGATAATTTTCCTACTTGCCAAGGGCCCAAGAGGCTCGATGAGCCTGGTGCTTCCAAGTGCTGCACTGCTGCTTGGGCCACAGATAGGGAGGAGTTGGTGATCTCTTGTGATTACACAGTGATTCCGGCCAGGCCCAAAAGGTGCTTAAGCCAGTGCTTCCAGTTAGGCAGTATTAATTTTCTAGTTTATAAATGAGGATAAGGTATAAGCCCACTTGCATTTCTATATGGTGTTGTACTTTGTCAGTGAGCTCAGTAATACTGAAAGAGCTGGCACAGAGTTCACTTGGGACTCAAGATTTGACTATATTATTGCTGAAAAACTTTAGATTCTCCTTTGGAAGTTACTTGACGAGGCACAACTTTTCCATTATTTTTGTTGTTATATTCTGACTGTAGTGCTGATGCCACATGATAACGTTTTTCCAAAATTTTTCAGAATGAGCGCTAATAATCTAATTACCTTTTAACTAAATTCAAAACAAAGTTGCATGATGAAGTGACAGAAACTTTTGCGTGTCTTACAGGGTGTTACTGCTACACACGTTATCCAACTGTCTGCTTATCTTCCCTGCCTCTTGTTCTGCTGTAGTAATTCCTTTTGGGTAATGCATGGGCTCTAAATGTGAGGAGTCTGACTTCCTTCTGACCACCCAAGATATTATTGGTCTTTGCCTTCCTCACATTTCAAAGGGCGTGGGAAGGCCAGAGAGACTGGAATCCTCTGCTGTTTTGTGCAGAGAAGCTGTCGGTCTTATAAGAGAGCGTGTAGCCAGCAAGTGCATTGATACCAGGCCAAGACCACAGACCTTCTCAATCTTCTTTGTGAAAAGGGATCACAAGGAAATGTGCTGATGTTGAAGGGTGAGGCGGTAGAGGTAGGAAGCAGCTTTCAACCAATTTTCAGTTTAACTCCTGAAGTGGTGTTTGTGAAAATGGTTATGGTCTTTGAGGGGTTTGGTTTTGTTTTTTTGCCTTAGGTGCATTACCTTTCAGGGTAATGATTTATGTGTCAGGTGGAAACAGTCATCCTTATGCACCAAACCAAAACCCCATGTTTGGAAGGATCATTGAGGGTGTTGCAGTGTGTGTCTTGTTCCCTAGACATCACTTGACCCCAACCATACATACTCTTACAGTGTGGTAAATTCTTACCCCCCTGGCTGAAAGATTCTCTATTTTCCTTGCTTGAATGCTTCCTCAGCCTGCCACAGGCCATAACAAATATGCATTTGTAGACCACTTTCCTTGCTCATGGCTTTCAGATTTGAGTATTGATGCCATGGACGTAGCAGGAGAACAGCAGCTGGATGTAGAGCACAATCTGTTCAAGCAACGCTTGGATAAAGCTGGCAATCGTGTGACTCCAGAGGCCGAGAGACATGGTGAGATGTCTTTCTTGGATGGATGCTCTTGTAGTCTTCCTAGCAGTGTATGCCAGTTTTGACTTTCACAGGAACAAGTGACAGCTGAAAAGCATTTAAACACCATAAACTCTTGAAGAGGTTATAGCACCCAAATCTGTGAAACTGTCAGATCAGACAAACTCCTGTTATACTCGCTACTTTTGCCGGGCAAATCTTTGCCCAGTCCCTCTGAAATTAGGACAAGGGCTCATGGATGCATTTTTGGAAATAAAGCTGATGAGTTAATGGTCTTTTACAACTAGAAACCAAGCAGCTGTTCTGACAAAACTTGGCTTTGGTTGTCTCTTTAGATCACAGTGGGCTGACAAATGCGATGACCTGGTTAGAGGAAAGAGCCTCTCTCCAGGGAAGGCTCCAGTAGACTCGAGCCTTGAGCCTAAACTTGCACCATACTGCATTTACTTTGTGTGTGTTTCTGGATGCTGTCTGTGAGACAACTTAACAGGCAGCTACTGATTACATTTAAAAAGCTGTTACTGGTTGCTGTATTTTGAATTACTCCATATATTGTACAGGTGTTCTTGTTCAAATGGTGGGAATCATGGTTTGGACAAAGCCTAGCAATTATTAACCTGTGTTCCTTATGCTATCTTTTAGTGTAATTACAAGCATAAAAGCCATACCACTTTTTAAGCAGTGAATTTTTAAGTGCACCTTCACCTACTTTGAATGTTGTAAGCCTTAGAAAGACTCACACAGTAGTTTAATGATGGTTATATTTTCCTAAAGGTTTTTATTTGCTTGATCATAACTAGCATAAACTATTTTATTGAAGAAATAAGGTTAATGATTGATTTTCGTGCATAGTTCATACTTTCTAATTAAAATTTATTTTTTTCTGTGGCTAATAGGAAATGCAGACATCTTTAATACTTGCTTCCATCCACCTGTTATACCTCCCAATCTCAACAAACAAGGCCCTCATAATGTTTTATCCCCTCAGCAGTGGCTGACTATGTACCTTATCACCTTCCCTAACATTAGTTATCAAAGGAGCCCCCTTTTCAAGGCTTATAGAGGGTAGTGCAGCAGTGCCTAGATAGTGGGCCTTAGAGGGCTTTTGTAACCCAAGAGACTTGCTTCTGTCCTTCAGTATTTGTGAGTTGAAACAGCCCAATTTTAAGGCAGCCTCTTGTTATAAGAGCCAATGGTTTTGAAAATTTTAGATACAAAACTCCTTGGCTCACTTATTCCTAACTCTGAAATTTGTAGACCTTTGAGATTTGTTTTGGTTCTTGACAAAACAGAAGTCCTGTTTGAGTTTTCTGTAGGCATCTCCTGCCCTTTGGCAGGTTTCAGCTGTTGCCAGCTCTCATCTCTGGTTACAAGTTCCTCTTCAGCCTTCTGCACATAAGAACATAAAGCTCCATGAAGTTGTGCCCCAGCCATACTGTGGCACACATGGCACAGACATTGGTAGAATTGTTAAGTCATGAAAAAGGTAGAAATTCTTTGGAGATTTCTAGGGAGCAGTGGTTAATGTGTGTGCCTTGTCAGCATTGTCATCCTGGAGGGCTGGGCATCAATTTTCCACTCTGGAGACTCCCACTCTCATCTGGTTTCACAGCAATATATAACCATGTTCCCTACATGTCTTGGGACGGGATTATGTGTTATGCACTGTTGACTGTGGTTTACTGCTATTTAAAAATTTGTTTGTGTAACAGGTCCTTTATCAGTCTCGATTTACTGATTGGGTCTACTTCAGACAATGTCTTAACAAAGTGTTTATGCAAGTAACATCTGATCAGTACTCCGGCAAGGCTTACAGGTAGACAGTTCTTTCTATGGAGGGTGTCATATGAGATGACAAATGCCACTGTGATTCTTGGTCTTACTTCACACCCCAAGAGGCTCTGTGCATACCATTTCAGGTGGGCTTTGGGTGCAGGATGCACAGCTTCTGGCACAAAATCATTGCGTTCACGTGTAGAACAGTTATTGTGTGTAGGACAGAACAAGAGTACAAGATAGCATTTCCAGACATGCCTCATCACTTTGAATCCTCTCTTGTCTTAGAGCTAGGGAGAGAAGAAGAAAAAGTGTTTGATCCAAATTCTCTGGATGCCGATCGCTGTGAGAGCTGTTATGGGGCAGAATCAGAGGACATTCGGTAACCTTTACACTTTTTCCTATCTTCTTAGTACTTAAATTAATACAGTTATGGTGTATGCACCCTTTTTTCCCAAATGTCTGTGAAGGTCTGTGCAATAAAATCCTCCTGGGCACGTGTTCAGAGAATGATGAAAACTGTTGTGGTTTTGGTATGCCTTTGGAAGCTGCACTCATGATTGTTAAGAATGTGCAAAGTTAGGTTGTCTAGATTGTCTGCACGGCTGTTTAAGGGCAGTGCAAATTGCACTACCTTTGCAGTAGCACCAAGATTGAATCTCAGCAACTGTAACTGTAATCTTTTCTGGGGTTATTTGGTGTCTGGAGGGGACCTGTGTAAATTATTTCACTGTTACCTGAGCTGTCTTGGAATAAAACCTGGTTATGGCCTTGCCTTCTGACTTCTGCTGCAGGCTTTGCATCCTTACGGCAGCAAAGATCAGACAGTCATCACTCATACAAACAACGGGTGTCGTTTGATGTTTTTCCTTTGGCCTACCTGCAAATTCCTGTAAGGATGGACCTGCGATAGTCCATAGGTGCTGGACTATCCTTCGCTATTATTGTCTCTGAAGTAACCTGGTCTGTCCCATCTGTCCAATTGGGTCCTTCCCCAGAGATGTTTCTGCCTTGAGAGATTTGTGCTTCCGGACTTCAACTTTTTCTTTGGCCCAGCAAAACATGGAACCAAAAAAGAAAACTGTTTTTTCTGGTGACCAAGATGTTATCAAGAGGTAGAAAAGTAATGAAGCAAGTTTACCATTAACCCTTTCTCACATTTTTATAGTCTTGGCCTAAAAAGGGAGGAGAGGAGAAGCAGAAACAGGCAGATGCTTTGTTCACACAGAGAAGTTCCAACTGCTCAGAACTGTGGGACACTGATGTTGGTTTTGTAGCAAATTTCTTTGCCGGGGAGTGATGAGACTGTCTAAATGGACAGGCAAAGCCCTTTTCAGATTTGAGAACTGCATGCAAACAGTTTGCATCCTCCTGCCAATATATAATTAAAAAGTACATTGAGAAGCTCGAGCTCTTTCGTGAGCACTAGGCTGCCTTTCAAGATCCAGTCGCTGATGTTTGCTTTGTTGCTTTGTTGAAGAAGAATCCACCAAGGATTCAAGTTCTGAGCTGGAGCATCTCTTTCTAGCAATAAAGATGGTAAGATGGTGCTTGTGCTTTTGCAGGTGTTGTAACACTTGTGACGATGTCAGAGAAGCATACAGGCGGCGAGGCTGGGCCTTCAAGAACCCGGATAGCATAGAGCAGTGCAAGAGGGAAGGGTTTAGCCAGAAAATGCAAGAGCAGAAGAACGAGGGCTGCCAAGTGTATGGTTTCCTAGAGGTCAACAAGGTGAGAGATGGGTTTTGCTGTGAACCTGTGGCGTGATGGTGAGGTCTGTGAAAGGCAGAACCCCTCTCCTTTTCCAGCTTCAGGTGTTCACAGCACTGTAATATAAGAATCCCTGGGCTCAGCAAGGTACTTGTGCCTGTAAGGGACTCCAGTAGGAGAGTCAGAAACAGCAGTGGAAAGGAATGGTTCTGTGTTTTGCTGTGCAGGCTGTTTGGAAACATGCCGGATGGGGTCTTTGGGGTCTTTTGGGGGGGGTTGGGTTTTCTTTTTTTGGTAAGTTTAGTGCTTTATTTTTGCATGCTGCTTATTTTCATGGATTACTGTTGTTTATTGTATTAAGGGTTTTGTTACCCTGCATGCTCTCCATCTCAGTTGCTTTCTCCACTCCTTTTCTGTAATATGTTTTTGTTTTTCCTGGAGCAGCAGTCAATAGACTCCTCCCAATAGACTTAATTCCTTCTTCCCATTTTTAGGTCCGCTAAAACAATCTGCATAGAACAGTTATTATCAACATCAGTATGTAATTATGGCTTTCCATGTGACTGTCTGCGAGGAAGTGGGGAAATTCATGTTTCTTTTAGGCCAATGTCTGCTGATATTGTCACCTATAAAAATGAGTTGCTTGGCATCTGTCTTGTTTAAACAAAAACTTAAAAATCCAAGCACCAGTATGACTGCTTTATTTATATAGATTCAGATCTTTTAACGAAAAATTACTGTCTCTTGCAGGTAGCTGGAAATTTCCACTTTGCACCAGGAAAAAGTTTCCAACAGTCTCATGTACATGGTAAAGTATTTTTGTTTCCTGCTTATTGTGGCCTTTAGCTTCCAAGTGTATCTGACTGTTTTCTTTGAATATCTTTGCATGGCTATCCATTATGACAACAGCACTGCTTCAGTGGGTAGGATGTTGACGTTTTGTTACAGAGGTTTAGAACAATCATGAGCAAATAGAAAAGAGATTTCTGGAGGTGCTGCCACATGGGTGTGGAAGAACTTGGAGGAGAATGTTTCCGGGCAGTCTCTCAGTCTCACTTGTGCCATAAAACTTTGCTGTCTGCTCTAAACCAACCTCAAGTAAGGTGTTCAGTCCAGGACTTGACCAAACTGAGTATCGGTATCTCTGGAAGGGATATTTTGGAGAATACCTCAGGAGAATTTCAAAGCAATTCAGAACTTTCAGAGTAAAATTTAAGTTGTAAAGGACTTCCTCAAGTATATAAATACACACAGTGGCCAGAATAATAGTGGTAGTGTATAGAATCATAGAATGGTTTCAGTTGAAAGGGACCAACCCCCACCTGCAATGTGCAGGGACATCTTCAACTAGATCAGGTTGCTCAGAGCACTGTTCAGCCTGGCCTTGAATGTTTACAGGGATGGGGCATCTACCACCTCTCTGGGCAACCTGTACCAGTGTTTCTCCACCCTCATCAAAAAAAAATTTATTCCATATATCTAGTATAAATCTACTTTCATTTAGCTGAAAACCATTACCCCTTGTCCTATCACTACAGTTCCTGTTAAAAAGCCTGTCCCCATCTTTCTTGTAAGGCCCCTTTAAGTATTGAAAGGCTGCAAGTAGGTCTCCTTGGAGCCTTCTCTTCTCCAGGCTGAACAAGCCCAGCTGTCTCAGCCTGTCCTCAGAGGGGAGGTGTTCCATCTCTCTGATGATTTTCGTGGCCTCCTCTGGACCTGCTCCAACAGCTCTGTGTCTGTCCTATGCTGAGGACCCCAGAGATGGATGCAGCACTGCAGGGGGGCGTCTCATGAGGGCGGAGTAGAGGAGGAGAATTCCCTCCCTCGACCTGCTGGCCGTGCTTCTTTTGATGCAGCCCAGGATACAGTTGGCTTTCTGGGCTGCAAGCACACATTGCCAGCTCATGTCCAGCTTTTCATCCACTGCAAGTCCTTATCAGGGCTGCTCTCAATACCTTCATCCCCAGGCCAGTATTGATACCAGGGATTGTGCAGCCCAGGTGCAGGATCTTGTACTTGGCCTTGTTGAACCTCATGAGGTTCACATGGGCCCACCTCTCCAACCTGTCCAGGTCCCTCTGGATGGCATCCTGTCCCTCAGGTGTGTCAACCACACCACACAGCTTGGTGTCATCTGCAGCACTGGTCCCAGTACAGTCCCCTGAGGGGCACCACTTGTCAGTGATCTCCATCTGGACATTGAGCTGATGACCACTGCTCTCTGGATGCAACCATCCAACCAATTCCTTATCCAACAAATAGTCCACCCATCAAATTCATATCTCACCGATTTAGAGAGAAGGGTGTTGTAGGAGATCATATCAAAGGCCTTACAGTAGTCAAGATAGATGACATCAGTAGCTCTTGCTTTCCTAGTTATTTGTAACGTGTGATTTCCCTTTTTTCCCGAGCCTCTTCATGGCCATTGTTTTCATGGCACCAACCAACAACCAAAGAGCTTTCCCTGACCCCCAAGGGAAATGGATGGCTCAGAGCCTGGTCTTTCTTGTATGTGAAGCTGAGACTGTTTTCTCCCTCAGTATAACCTTTCTTCATAATCCTTTTTTTTTTTAAGTTTACAGAACGAAGGAAGGTTTTTTCCCCCTTTATTTACAGATAAAGAGGTTGACTAGTATCAGTTAGAGGACAGAGCTCTGTGACACATTTTCAGAGCTCCCCTGGAAATGTTTGGATCTTAATTCCACATAAGAATTTACAAGCGGTGTGATTTTTTTATGCCTTTAAGGTCTACATTAATGCAAAGTCCTGCTAATACACTTAACGTCACGCAGGATGGAGTTGAATGTCTAAGTCTGAATATTCCAAATGTTATCATATACCACATTGACAATCCAGTCAAAATAATAGAATCATAGAATGGTTTGGGTTGGAAAGGACCTTAAAGATCATCAGTTCCCCCCCCTGCCATGGGCAGGAACACCTCCCACTAGCCCAGGTTGCCCAAAGCCTCATCCAGCCTGGCCTTGAACCCCTCCAGGGATGGGGCATCCACAGCTTCTCTGGGCAACCTGGGCCACTGCCTCACCACCCTCACAGTGAAAATTTTGTTCCTAATATCTAGTCTAAATCTGCCCTCTTTCAGCTTATAACCATTACCCCTCATCCTCTCACTACACCCCCTGATAAAGAGTGTTTCCCCATCTCTCCTGTAGCACCCTTCAGGTACTGGTGGGCTGCTGTAAGGTCTCCCCAGAGCCTTTTCTTCTCCAGGCTGAACAACCCCAACTCTCTCAGCCTGTCCTCATAGGGGAGGTGCTCCAGCCCTCTGACCAATTTCATGGCTCTCCTCTGGACTCACTTCAACAGGTCCAGGTCTTTTTTATGCTGAGGGCCCCACAGCTGAACTCAGTACTCCAGGTGGGATTTTGATAGACCTGTTTAGCACAAAACTGTGATAACTGCCAGGATTTTTGCTCTTGCCTTCTATTCCCTACTGTTTTGCATCAGTAGAGAATAAGGGAGGTGAACAAGAATGTCGGCACTGTGGAAAGTTTGTTCCAATGCACCACTCTACTTGCCTCACATTTGTACAGCTCATCGTTAGATGCGAGTCCATACTTTTATTTTTTTGGTGCTATTCAAATACTGAAGCTAGCACACCAGCTTTCGGTTTCTTGCACTGTTACTCTCTCCTTCTCTTGAGGGCCACGGTGTTTAATAGATCTCCAGACAGGGAATCTGCACAGGTGTCTTTTGTGACAGGGCAAAGGCTCCTATTCAGAAGCACTTTGTAAATCTGACCATAAATGTCATCGTGATCTGGGCTTCTGAACTTGTTGTTCTTGTGCTTGTTGTTAACATCTTCAAAATTATAACTTCTCGCCTGGGTAGAAGCAAGTTGAAATCGCTTTTTCAGAAAGTAGAATAGGAAGGAAGAAGAGACATGGGGCTGACACACACGTGAACCAGAACCAGCTCTGTGTAAGGTGCAATTTTATTTCTTCTTAGTTACATTATCTTTAGTTGTGTGTAGTTCAATCTTTATGTCCTCTGTTTTGTTTGAGTAGATGCCCTAGGAGAGATGTGTCCCAGAAGAAGTCTTATTTTTCAGAGATTAATTTCTTGTTTGGGCTTCCTTTTCTGTACACAGTTCTCTCTCCTTGCCTGTGTTTTTGTTTTCGCATACTCATATTTTGTCCCCTGAAATAATTTTCCTGAAGTAATGCTTTATAGATTCTAAAGCTCAATATAAGGTGAGGTTTGACAGCACCAGCTGAATGTGAGAAGAATGTAAGGAAAAGGCAGGGAGCGGCCTTGCCCAGAGAAGTTCATCCTGTTTCTCACATCCATGAACCTTGATTCTTTGTCTTTGGCTTGGCAGAAGTCTTTACATTATGACAGAGAAGATCAGAGGTCCTGTTTAGACTAGGAAAAAATATTTAATTACATTCAAGTTTGCTAACATTAGCTAAATATGGCAGCCTAAGTTCAGTTGCTTTCCTAATCAGGAGGATGCTAATGAGTAGCCAAAATCAAATTATCAGCAATTACTCTCCAGTTTTTTTCATTTTTAAGTACTATGTGAGTGAGCCTCATGAAAGCCACCCTTCTTAAGAGTCACTGAATGTCAGGTTTTATTAGCTGCAGTCACATTTGGCAATTCTGAGGCATTTATTGACAATATGATATGCATGTGTTTTCATGCACGCATGTATATTGCCTAACAGGAACCAAAGTTTTGAAATGGGTAGCCTCTGAATCTCATGCTCTGAAGAGATGCAAGTTCATTATCTCATCATAGGGTAACACCTGCTGAAATAGATTCAAACCACATTTCACTTGTGCTTGGCATTCAAAATTTCCTGAGCCTTTTCCTGGGCAATGTTTTCATGGCACCAACCAACAACCAAGGAGCTTTCTTTAAAAATGAAGCCCCTTACATCTCAAATTTTCTCAGAAAAATGCATTATCCAAATCTTATGTGATGCCAGAATTATTTCTTAAATAACCTTATACTGTGGTAATCTTTATGCTCAAAGGACCTCTGGTGGTTTCCTAATCATTTTTTTTTTTTGCAACGTAAGTGTTGGACATTTCCCTTGTTTCAACACGAGTTCTCCTCCCTGTCTTTATACAATATTCATGTGTCTGAAGGAACAAGAAACACTAGAAATGATAAAAAACAAACAGTGTAAAGAAAAAAAGTTTGCACACTTGTAAGAAAAAAGTTATTTTGTCGGTTTGATTTTGTTTTGTTTCTGCCTGCTAAATCCCGATTAGATGATTTTGCTTCACTTACTGTTGTTTGTGTGGATGTTTTTCTATGCTTGTGTGTAACCTTTGGTCTCATGTTCTTTTGATGTTGGCTCCATATTTATAAGTTGTTCTGCACAGCCATGAAATAAAATTTTGCATTCCTTTTGGCTTCTCATAATCCCCAGGCCTGGAAGGAAACGTGATCTGGAAATTGAGGGATGGTGTTTTTCTGTCTTTAGATAACTGAAGAAAAGGTCTGGCTCTGCTGGGTTAATGCAATTTTTATCCATCCGTATTCATATTTCTAGTATACCTAACTGGAAGACTCAAGAATTGGTAAAGTTTGACGCCTATTCTGTCTATAAAAGACAGACTTCTACTGTGCTTTCCCTCTCGGCTGCTTCATGAGTAAAGATGTGCTGTGTTCTTCTCAGCTGACTGTTGGAGGCTGAGCACTTTATTACTAGAGGTATTTCTGCAGTATAGACTTTGTTCATGTTTTATCTTGATTTTCATCATTACTAGATGTTTTAGTGCGTGTGTTACTCTTCATTCCTCATGTCAGGCCATCAAAATTGTTCTCTCTAGCAGAATTCACACAACTGATCTTATGCCTTTATGCCATCTATGATGGTTAGTTGCCTTTTAGTGAGTGTGTAAATATACTGCTTGTGCTTCTGGAACAGGTGCTTTGTCTGTCCTTCACATGCTGGGTTCCTGGAGAATCCCAGCTGAAACTTTGGCAGTTTGCTTTTGAAGCAAGCAGTGATGCTAATTTTCATCCCAAGTTATTGAAAGCATTGAAAACTGGTCACTTTAAGCCTGCACTATGATGCTTCATCTTCAGTGTCAGAGAAAACTGTCTCTCCCCACTCCAGTGGATGGTCAAGAGAGGTTTTTTGTGATTCCCCAAAAAGCAGCACCGGCTAGGTGGAGTCAGACAATGACTCGAGGAAACAATACAACACAAGTTTATTGACCTCAGCAGCTGCAAAACCATCACCAATGGACTTCTCCGAGGCAAGCACCAAATCATACTTATCAATTATAAGACAGTAGGAAAGAGTTGAAAAGTAAGAAAGAGGGGCAGAAAGAGTTAAAGAGACAGAGACACACAGAGAACATCACCAATCCCTCATTCCAGCATGTGTCTTCTCTTCAGGCAGAAGTCTTTATGAGTCGTCAGGGAGTACAGTTCAAGCTCGCCTTTTATACAGTTCAGTCCTATCCAGTCTTGGACCACCCCCCGAGGTGGGGCCCAGCATCCAGGTCACCTTTGGGGTTGACCTTTGGGGGGTGCAACAGCCCTGCATCCAGGTTAGCTTCGTGGGGAGGGGCAGCTGGTTCTCCACCCAGGAGATTACTCCAGCCCTTAGCTCCTGTGCCCCACCTCACAGATGTAACAACTTGCTAATGTTCCCAGACATGGTGGCATATCTTCTTTAGGAATGTTTTGTCTGAGTGCTCTGCCCAAGCACTCCTGGTGGCTGCTCATTGTCTGAGACATAAACATGGATCATCTAGGAGGGGATGGGTAGGGGTCTCGTCCCTGACAAAGGCCACCAACTCCTGAATGTCATACCAGCTGCACATGGTCTTGTCTTATTCCTCAGCTCATCTGTGGTCCAGCTGCATTAAAGAAACCCCAGGTCATTCGGAGGACTGAAGCACTTCCAAGTAGACTTTTTTGGCACTGAAGCTAGTAGTCCCTGCATCAAGGGAAAACTAGAGTCAAACATGATTGATGTTTACGGTCTTCAGTTCCAAGCAGCACAGCCTCAAAGCCCTGCTTATTCATTTGCTACTAGCTGAGATTGGGCTTGGTTCACTGTTTTCTGCTCCGCAGGCTTTGAATCCTAAACTGAAATTTTATGTTCAGTTTATGCAGTGTGCTGCAGGTTTTTGTGAAGTTATCTCTTTCACTTGTGCCTCTGTAAGGACATCCAGGATCCAGCACCACCTGGATTGTGATTGTGGATATCATAACTGTTTTCTTTGCAGCAGTTCACACCTTCTCTCTTTTCTTCCTGTCTCAAAGAGGAATGATTGAATGATCTAGCTTTTTAACCTCCTGAGTTTTGTCCTTCAGGCACTGCTGCCATTTCTGTCCATGCCTGTACAGTAGCAGCCATCTCCTGCTTCAGCTGTGTCGTAGATTACAATGCTATCAGACAGTCTATTGTTAAACACCTCGTGGGCTGAGGCAGGATAGGGAGGGTGTCCCCCCAATACTTACGG
>NW_010135494.1:12863-13448 GCF_000699245.1 Pterocles gutturalis
GGAAAAAACAAACAAAGAAATTTAATTTATTAACTATTTATGAAATTTATTTTGTATTACAATATTTAATCAAAAACGAGAAGCAAGATAACGAGAGAGAGAACTACATCTTAGAAAGACACTTCTCCCCCACCTCTCCCTTCTTCCCAAGGCCCAAAGGCTTTGTTCTGTACCATTTCCTCCACCCCGGTGGCACATAGGGAATGGGGGGTGCAGTCAGTCTGCCACTTCATCCTCCTCAGGAGAGGGCTCCTCACAGTCTTTCCCTGCTCTAGCATGGGGTCCCTTCTCATGGGAGAGTCCTTCACAAGCTGCTCCAATGCGAGTCCTTCCCACGCAGGGCCACAGTCCCTCAACGACTGCCCGGCTCCAGCATGGGTTTCTCTAAAATTCCAACATGGAGTCCTCCATGGCTGCATCTTCTCATGGGCTGCATGCAGGGACAAACCATGCATCACCATGAATCTTCACCGCGCTGCAGGGGAAATTCCGGGGGAGCCTCCTTCCTCTTGCTTCTCGTCACTGACTGGTGTGTCTGCATAGTTGTCTCTCTCGGATCCCACTCCTCTCTCCGCTGCAGGGTTT
>NW_010135494.1:13555-31651 GCF_000699245.1 Pterocles gutturalis
GCCCAGGGCCGCGCCAACCCCTGTGTTCCGTGCCCCCTCTTCAATATGTTATCCGCAGAGGCGATGGTGGGCTCAGCCCTGGCCTGGGGTGGGTCCAGCCTGGAGCTGGGGAAGCTTCCAGAAGTTTCTCAACAGGGGCTAGATCGGTGGTACTCCTTCCCCCACCCTCCGGCTACTAAACCTTGGAGCCGGGGGTGGGGTTGAACTCTTAGCAGTCACTGACAGGAGCCACCACTGCAGCCCCTCCCTTGCTGCCAGCAGAGCTGGAACCAGGGGAAACCTTTAGCAGTTACTTACAGGAGCCATTACTGTGGCCCCTCCCTGCTACCAAGCAAACCCACCACACCAAACCACAAGCTCTGGTGGTTGCCAGCAAATTTCTGGCAGGTGGAGAGTCCTTTGTGATAGGTTTCTCAGGAGAGAGATGATCGTCATATCACTTTCTTCTTCCTTGCCGTGTTTCTTCTAGTCCGGAGGAAGCTCAAGCTTCTCATTCATCCTTTAGATTATTTTTGGACCATTCTGTTGCTGAGGTACCATCATCACTATTTTTTAGGGAAGACCTTGCCCATTGTGCTTTATTGACAGCCAGAGAGCTTTTCAGTATTCCTTCAAATGTATCATTAGATTCCTTCAATTCCCTAGAAAAGAGGCTGATGATGATGACAACATTCAGTACATTCTGTATCCTAAAGACACACTCTCAATGACCATGACGATTTCTGTGGGTGAAACAGTTCTGTATGTGATCTGAATTTTGTGGTTTTCTTACACCCTGCATGTTCAATTGGAGGAACAAAGTTATCATTGAAGGCACTACTTTTGTGATTGCCATTTGTTTTCCTTCTCATTTGTGGTGATGATTGTGGAAGGAAAAAACCTGAGTAAGCTGCTCTTTGAGATGATGATGCTTTTGGAGAAGGAGCTGCCTGCTCAGAGCCACCAAGCTTTGCCTAGAAATCTGCAAAGTTATGTTAGCTCTCTTAGATAGAGAGAGCTAACCTCTCCTCTCCCACACACGGATCCTCTGCCCTATGGATCCTGTGTCCCACGGATCCTCTGCCCCACAGATCCTTCGCCCCAAGGATCCTCTGCCCCACGGATCCTCTGCCCTACAGATCGTTTCTCTAAGAGCACAAATTCACTGGTCAGTTGTACATTTTCGTTAATGTTCTGCCTGTGTACTTAAGGGAGGGTTTATTCCCTTCTCTACTAGAGATTTGTTTGACAGCCAGAACCTATTTGAAGGCATTCTTGGACACTGGATGACTCCTAATAGCCTCTCTTATTTTGCATACTTGTTAATGTTTTGAATGCTGAATTGCAAAAGGACATACAGTATTTGACTGAAGACTGGCTGTCATTTTTTAAGTCCCGTGTCATCTTCTCATTGGCAACCAAGAGCAAGTGACGCTAATTCTTTTTTCTGCAGAGACTGCAGCCTCTTTCTCTGTTCCTTTCCTGGAGCCCTACTAATTGTGGAGCTGTTACTATTGCACAGGCCTTCTACAGATACCAGTTCTTCCTCTGAGCTCTTCTGTCTGTCAACATTCTTGAAAAAAAATAATGTGGGACTCGGTCTCCATCAGTCAAGGACACTGTTTCAGTGTGGAGGAGATCCAAATTCTCTGGTTGATCACCTGTATAATATTCCTTCCATAGAGGGTGTTTGTGTGATTTCATTCTCACTCCTGTCCCAAAGTAGTGTTTGCCAGGGAATTAACTGTTTTCATCCACAAACTGAATACTGGAGGCTGAGATTCTTATTTCATCCTCAGCATTGCTAAGGACTTTTTATGCTGGTAAACTCCTTTCAGAGTTTGGTTGTCTTAGTGCTGAAAGACGCAAGGTCTCACCCATTTCTGTACAGATGGAAAAACTGTTTTCAAGTTATATCATGTCTGTTTTGGAAACCACAGATTTGACATTTCCATTTGTCACTGGACTATCAGCTGTCAGAGCTCAAGTCGTACCAGTTGTTGGGAATGCTTAATGTTTATCAAGCAGCCATCTGGAGGCTCTCCATATCTTCTATACCTTCTCCATACCAAAAAACATGCTGTTGTAGAAGCACCACCAGGGATGTAGCATGTGGCAAAGCAGATCAAAATTGCTGTGTGAAGGATTCAGAGGCCCATCTCTGAGGAGGTATAAGTCTATGGCAGTTATTGGTTAGTCGTACACAGTATTGAATATACGTGAAGAATCTTTTGAAACAAACATAAAGGAGGTTACTTAACCTCCTTTGAGATATGCCATCCAAACATACATTTCCCCTGCCCCCCAGCCTTCAAGGTATTCACCTTTGTTGGGATCTGGCAACAGAATAAACAAAAACGAGCTTGTGGTTTGCCACCTTCTCTGGGCATCAGGAGTGATGAAAGAAGCTCAGGACTGATGAAGAACAAAAACTTGTTACTCAGCTTTGAGTGTTAGTATGTTGTGAATGTAAAACCTTGAGTGCACTTCTGGTTAGCTTTGGTTGCTCCTAAAATGACCTTTCTGTTACCTCAAGATGGAAAAAGAATCTAGATATAACCAGCATTGTTATCTGGTATGCTGCTTTAGCACTTGACGTGTGTGGACATCCCACTGGGTTTTTCTGTTTAGTGATGAATTTCTGCATTTTTGTTTCTCTGTTGCACTTTAAATGAGTGCTTGTCCATGTATCAGTCCTTTGGCTAGCTAGGGAGTCATTTTATATGGCCTAGAAAGCACACCAGCGAAGCTGTTACTCTTGCAATTTTTGTTACAAGTTTTAAACGCTGCTCTGTCTGAATCTCTGTATCTTTTCTTTGTAAGGATCTGAATATGTCTCACTTCTCTCCTACTCTGCTCATTTTTGCAGTGCATGCTGTTTACAGTAAGTGTTGCTGTGTCTTCCCCCCTGCCCCGCCAAAACTGTTCACTGCACAACTAACATAACTTCTGCAATTGCTGTGCCTCCTTGGGGAGAGGTGCTGTTGATCTAGGCTGGGATTTAAGAAGATTACCTGAAAGCTAAAAGGAGAGCCATCCCAGGTCATTCTTCTCTGGTAAACGAGGTCACCAGGTGGAAAAGGTTGAGAATCTTAGTCTTAAATGATTTTAATATGTCAGTGTTGGAGATAATGTGTTGGTGGATTATTAGTTGCTCTGTGCAGATAATGAAACTGAGGGGGACATGGTGATATGTTGGAGAGACTTCTGCCTTTTGAAGTCAGATGGGATAATTGTCTCCTTTAATCTCATTTGTACAACAGGCTAGAGAATTTCTTCTGGGACTTTATGCACCAAGCCTGCTAATTTCAGAATACTCTATAGGAGATTTTCTGAGGATTTGTAAACCATTGGATTTTTTTAAGGGTAATCATGGTGATTACAGGTTGAGATGTGATGTTTTGACTCAGTAACATCTGGCAGGGGGCTCAGGCTCTGTTTTGCTCACTCGCTCCTCTAGCTTCAACATTTTCCATGTTACTCCCTGCCCCAGTCCCCTCTTCACGATGCATCCTTATGCCACTAATCATCTTCCTGCCACTGTGCTCCTGTAAGGTATTTTCGTCCAGAAAATTCATCCCCAGTTTGAAAATTGGTGTCCTAGATTGCCTTGGAGCAATGTGTTTGGATAGCTGTGTCTTGGCTTTCTTGTAGTCTCAGTGTGTTTACTTACAAAGTCTTGGGTGGCTGTAAGTACTGTTTACCCTGTTTTCCAGGTAAAGGACTGAATTTCAGAGTCTAAGGAGGATTTGTGGTTGTTCAGATCACAAATGCAAGATGGGGAGAATTCTTCAGACAGACAGCAGTTCTTAAAACTGTGTTACTAAATCAGTGAAGAAAACCAGGTTGTATAAAAACAGACAGACTTCATGACAAACGTAAGGTGTTTTACAGGTCTCTCTCTTTCACCTAACTGGGCACTTAGCTGCAGTTACAGATAGGAAGGCATGTGTTTGTATTTCTTCAGAGTTAACTGTCTCTGGTCCTAACTAACAGTTTATTAAGATCTTTTGTTCTGTTTCTTCTCTCAGCAGGCTAAATAGCCTGTTGTTTTATGTGAAGCAAGCTATGGGTAGCTAAACATTACCCGCAACCTAGAGTATATACATACGTGCTTAGCAAAATCCTCAGTGATCGGAGATAAATAAACGTGTGGTCTGATGGAAGACTGTTTTAGAAACTGAGCGTATAAATCATGCTTTTTCTCAGAGTTGTAAATCACTTATTGGAGAGGAGTTTCATAAAAAATATAAAATTGGTGCTTTATTTGTGGAAGGCATAGCAGAGCGCTGCGGGGAAATTTCATTTTGGATAGCCGGAACTGTTAAAACGGGTCACGCACAATGTAAATCTCGTATAACAGGTTAGTTAATAACTGGTCTTTCTCAAGTGCTGCCCTTGAATTTCTCTGGTACTGTGCTTTTACTGTAAGATTTGTCAGCCTTGCTAGTACTCTGCTCCCACTTCGCATGCTAATGCACAAGCACTGGTGCAGCTGTGTGGTTAAAACTGCTTTGGAGCTGCTCTGGCTTAAGAACAGCCTCACTTAAAGCAGTACTTACATTTCAGTCTGTTATGTTCTCTGAACATGTGGCTCATGAGTGAAAGGAGGGTGGGACAGGAATGAGCTGTCAACAGAAAGATGCAGAGGGGCACAAAGACTGTTCTGTTCCTTTGGCAATAGGTCCAGTTTAATTGTAGATCCACCAGAGCCAGGTTCTCTGTAGAACTTTGTTGTTAACTGAAGGTTAGCTTGCTGGTGGCTGTACAAAAGGCAGCAGGACTTGATGCTTCACTGGCAGCTAAGCCACTTAACTCTTGATTTAAGTGCAAATAATACTGCAACATGAAACAAGGTGGTAACTGTTAAGAAAATCAGTGTAGCATAATCCCAAGGCCACCTCTTCCTTTCTTTACCATTTAACATCTGTTTCCAAATTGTTAGTAGGAATTTCTCCTTTAAAGCCAAATGAGTTCTTCGATCCCATTGCCAGCACAGGCACACAAACCACTGTGCTAGTGGCAGTGATAGGTCTGCACACTTGTCAGAGACAGCAACAGGAATATTTGAACCCAGTGCAGCTCTGAGCTCTTTGTGATACAGAACCGTTGCCTTAGTTCCAATGACTGCAGCCTTAGTTTCTGAGCATTGAACATTTTAACTGTGAAACACAAGGGCCTCTCCCTAGATCAGAGTGTTAAGAGAATAGTTTAGATTTAGCGTTTCCTTTTCTAACTCTGTTTTGCATGTGTATCTCTTTGGGTTTAGTCAGGGTTTTATATAAATACAATTACAGCTTCTGGTGTTGTAGTAAAGAAATGTAATGGAAAAAAAAATGAGTTCACAGCACACTTATGTTAAATAAATTACTGAAAGGAGAGGCTAGTTTTGGTCATTTCTTTAGCTTTGCAGCCTGTCTTATGCTAGGTTGTATATCAGAAACCCTTCAAGAGAGGAGCATTCCTAATCTTTGTTAATAATGTAGCAGCACTTGGTGTTCTGACTCCATCAGCTCCTAAAATAATAAATAGCCCACAATTTTTGAAGTTTGTTTGTCTTTGCTAAGGTGAAAAGTGAGGTCTGGCTTTTTGAACACGTGAACGTACCTGTTAAAATGCACCACAGCCTCTGACTACTTTAAGATGATTGTGTGACTTTGGATAAACCTGGTGGGAGGGCTACTGAAATCAAGTTGTAAGTTATATTTTTCATCCTTAGACTGATGCTTCTGGCATTGCATAAAGTCATTTCAGTAGTCAACCAAAAGATATCCATTGCCTCCCATTGCTTGTATCGTTGCCAGATCCCTTCTGGGAGCGTGTGGTGCTGCTGGCATCATCATACTGCTGTATGCAGGAAGGGCAGAGAGAGGGCAGGCCAAATTCCCCAAATTCTAGCACTCCTGATGGTCACCTTGGCCGCACCAAGTGGTTTGAAAATACCCTGCTCAGGCCCTCCCCTCAAAGACTTTCCTTTCCCTGTGTGTTCTCTGGGCAGCAGTAACAAGGCTGATGATAGGCAGAGTGCTGAGAGTTGCTAAGATGATGATGATTTTTTAGGGCACTTGCATGTGATATTAAGGCACATGCTCTGCTCAGCTGTTAGTGTAGATCTGTTATGCCTTTGTGTTTTACAGTAGTTAGAGGAGTTACAGGTATTGGGTGATGACTGAGATAACAGTGAAGTTTTCTGTGCTTGCCCCTGGGATCTTATTTTTGCCCTAGATAAGAATACATTCAGGTGAGGACATCAGAAGTAACCCCAAATTAAGGCTACCTTCCTTCTCTAGGCTAGTCTGTCTCAGGAGGGGAATTGCAGCAGCTTTATCTATCACATGACCTACTGCAAGCAAGAGAGAACCCCAGGCAATTTTCTTGCCATTTTAGATCATGGAAATGAGAGGAGCTCCCTTATAAGCTAGAATAAGGTAAATAGATATGCTTGTTATCCCAGTCTGAACTATATTGTTAAACTGTTTTTCTGTTACAGTTCACGATCTGCAGAGCTTTGGACTTGATAACGTAAGTGTTCCCAAGATAGTGTTCTAGTTCTCTTGGTCTGTTTTCCTTCTGAATTTCCCTCCCTTTGCTGCATTGAGATCCTAGTGTCCTAATGCCAGCCAGATTTGGTTTTTTTAGTCTGAGCGGAACTTGGGACCTGCTTTCACACAGGGCTCTGAAGTATCTTCTGGGACATCTGCATGTTGGTTGGCAAGTGTGTTCCCCTCTTCCTGAGACTGCCTTGCTCCTTAATCTGTGCTTCCCAGTTTTCTAAGGTTGACATTTTCACAACTGCTTCTGGATCTGTTGGGAGTTTACATTGTGCTGGAAGGAAATCAGATGATACCCATACCTATGCCACTGAGGCAGCTGACACCATGGTGCTTCTTTGGCAGGGACAGGAGTGGGTGGGAGAGCCCGCTTTGTAGAGGGGAAGGAAGGGCACTGGGATCTGGTGATTTCCAGCAGGAAAAGGAGAAATTCCATATCTTGGAATCTCCCATGAATAAAAAAGAAGACCAAGTCCTTTGGAGTTTACTGTTAGGACATGCAGAGTAAGGGAGGACCTGTCTCTGTTCCAGAGCCACACTCAGAAAAATATACAAATAATTAGCTTTAGGCCTCTTACCTTACCCCTTGGATGCTGTGCAGTTGTTTGAGTTATTAGCATTTCCATTTCAGATAAATATGACGCACTATATCAAACATCTCTCATTTGGAAGGGATTATCCAGGCATTGTGAATCCTCTGGATGGGACGGACGTCACTGCACAGCAAGGTAAAAGCCAGCTGAGAGAAATCTCTTTTTAAGTGTCTGTATTAGTGCTAGGAAAGAACAGGAGCAAAGTTCCCAGTCTTTAACAAGAACCCTGACAACACTGTGTAAAATGTGGACTCCTTCACCTTCTCTTCTTTCTGGAACAGCTGCCTCCATTCATCTGGAACAAACCTGCCAAAGTGTTTTGATTCTGTGACCTTTCTGGAAGTGTCTCTCTTTCAGATGTTCATGGATGCACAACAGCACGTTCAGCTCATCTTTATTAAACGCCTGCATCAGGTGTTGGTCAGGGAGAGCCCTGTCTAGCTACTGTGTGCAGTAGGAAATAACCAGAAGATGCAGGATAGAGAAAAAAGGCCTAACTGCTGGAGAGCCCTGCTGTCTGCCTGACCTTGATCTACCCAACAGTAACAGCTGAACAGCTGCAGTGAAGTTGAAATATTGCTTATCTTTTCTAGATAGCTCCTGTTTGCTGTCTTCAGAAGGAAGGGCACTTCTCATGCTACTGCTGCTCAAACTATAATCTTGGTTCATTCACACACGCCTGCTTGTGTGCATTTTTGATGAAATAGATTTTCAAAGTGAGTCCTGCCTTCCATTATGTGTAATAGAACTGAAGGAAGAGCCTGGTCTGAGGCAACAGAAGGAGTTCTCCTCCTATTTTTTTTTTCTTCACTGATCCAGATATTCCTTTTCCTCTCCTGATATGATAAAAATCATGCTTCTACAGGGATAAACTGTAGTATTAATTTAAGTTGATGGAGGATATTAATTTAGAGTTGAATATGTTTTGTTAGGGCTATGCTGTTAAATATAAGGTTTTCATGTGCTAGAATAAGAATTTTCAAGAAGTTGTACTGGTAAAACTATAGCAAGAGAACTGGTTTGTAGAAAATTTTCCATTTAACCAAAGCCAAAATGCTGGTAGTTGTGGTTTTGGTTGGAACAGGAACAAGATTCACTTTGGCAAAAGGAAAACTCATGTCAGACATTAACTTTACCGTCCTTGAAAACCTTCAGTAGCTGTTGTGCAGAAAGGTGTTCCCTGACAAGTTGCACAAAACCAGTTTGTGTCTACCTAACCTGTCAGTTAAGCTGTCCAGCTCTTCACCAGTTATTAATTGTGTCTCTCTGTCTTTGCTTATAGCTTCCATGATGTTTCAGTATTTTGTCAAAGTGGTCCCCACGGTGTATATGAAAGTAGATGGTGAAGTAAGTACCTTTTCCCTATTGCTTTGGCGAGTGAAAGCCTTCAGATTAATTTATCCTCATATTCTCATGCTGAAGAGGTCATATCTGACCTCTGGTGGAAGCAACACCATCTATTCGACTTTCTTCATATCTACACCCCAGCAAGAATAACAACTTCTGTGGTGTAATGTTATCTGTAATGTTGCAGCAGTGATGACGCAGATTTCAGCCTCTTCCATCCCACCTAGACCAAAGCGACCAAGCTATTTTCATCATGTTCCTTCATGAATCCTCACAGTGCATGCTTACGAGAAGTCAAAGCAGCAAGGAGATCCTAAAAATGTTCTTTGGAGAATAACCCAAGATCAGCTTCTCTCCAGTTTAAAAACTGCTTTAGCCTGCAAAAGATTGTGGCTAGATTTTCAGCCCTGCTTTCAGAATACATCCTTCGCTTGCAACAGGTGGGATAAACAAATTGCCGAGGAGATAGCAGGGTGAGACAAAGATCCTGAGAACAGAGACAAACTTATGCTCTCTTCTGAAGCCAGTCTGAGAGAGCAGAAAGACCTGTGATTTCTTTCATTCACTTGGAAGTGTTTGTTTTGGTTGCCGTCATTGTACAGGGGATCTGAAAAGCTAAGGAGAACCTCTTTTTAAAAAAAAAAAAAAAACAAAAAACCTGTCAGTTATCCTTATTTGGGCAGAAGAATGATGTAAACTGTTATGTTTCTTTTGCAAAGAAAACACCAGTAGAGGCAGCAGCTCTCCTGTTGTGCAGACTTTACCACCAGTGCTACCCAGAGAATTTACCTAACCCTGTGAGGAAGAGACAGGTGCCACATGCCCCAGCACCTCTGTGAACATTCACGTACACGGTGTCTTAGCTCCCTAGCTGTCTCACAGATTTTTGGATCTGTATCTTCAATGCTACTAGGTGGTCCTTGCCCAGCTTCGCTTTAGCACCAAACCAGTTTCCTCTGAGGTGACATGCAAGGGTGGTTCTGGGACTCGTTCAGTGCAAAGACTGATCTACATGTGGATGAAACTACACCAGAAGTTGACTCCCTTGTCCTACACAATTGTATAACGCTGTGCAAACCCCACAACACTGGGAACTATTACTACCTCAGGCTCCTTACCCAAATTCGTGCCACTCTTGGGCATGTGCCACACATCCTTGCAATCAGAACAACATACTACTGCACATCCACACAATCTTCATGTTGCTTTAGGCACTCTGAAATGTAAATCACCAGCAGATTATTAATTATATCAGAGGCTGTGTAGGAACCAGAAATCTGAGGAGCCACATGGCTACAGTAGGTACAATGCAGATGTTCAAGCAAAGCTATCCTAGAGCAGTGTGGGCAGAGCAACTTAATGGAATCCATTGGAAAAGTAGACATAGTATTTGTTCATCTATCCTGAAGATTTAAACTCTTTGCAAGACTCAGTTCTCATGTGATAAATCCATATGTGGACCACTCTTTCTTCAATCCCCTGCCTAGAAAGGACCCATCTGTTCTTTCCTAGAAGTTGGGTGGAAGTTACTTGCTAAGAGTCATTACTGGGAAAACCTTCAAGACTGTGTTTGAAGCTCATTCTACTTGGATTCAGGATGCCTCTGCAGTTTCTGTGGATGATTGAAATTCCTGAAGTGTGGCTTATGTTTCTCTTGATGAAATGTCACATTCTACTGTACAGCTGTTGTTCAGTTTTTAAAGGACTTCTCTTGTCAAAGGAATTGGAAGAGGAATCCATGCAGACTATGATGCCTATATTTACAGTAACTACGGATCCAAGTCTTCTGGCAGATGTATACCAGAGGCTGTGTTTTACATTCATACTTGGTACCCCCAAATATGAAATTTGGTAAAGGGTGTCTTTCTCAGCTTGGATTATAATTTGTGTTAGATATCTTATTAGGGATGATAGAACATAATTTAATTTTACAGAAACACAATTTATTTGCTCTAAGAATAGGACTGGTACAAACTGTGTAGAAGACTGGCGGGGCACAGAAGAATGCTGCAGGGTCATCTTCATTTATATAAGGATGGGCAATCCATGTCCTTCTGCAGCCCTGGAACTCTCCTGCCTTTATGTATTCTTTCATTTTTTCTCACTCTTGAATATATATGGTTTTCTCACATAGGTGCTGTCTCTTGAAGCATGCTTAGGTGGACTACATTTTGGTAGAGGGTGACGTGGACTTGGAGTTGAGGTCGAGAGGGACAGCTTATGCCATTACTTGCCAGCAGAGACCAAAACAATCCAGCCTGGGGACTGATGCATCACTCATTCTTTTGGCTAGCTGGGGCTTTAACTGATAGCCTGTAGTAAAAATAGACCTGATCTTGATGGTGCTCTTTATGACCTTCTGTAACCACTGTCAGGCCCCCCACACGGTGACTGGGCAGGGCTACATTGATGTGGTTCACTGAACTCGTGTTTTAGTAGCCTTTTAAGTTTGTTAGCCTATTTCTATTTGTCATTAACAAAATGACATTTGCTGTGTTTGTTTCCTGCTAGATAGTAAGGACTAACCAGTTCTCAGTTACACGACATGAGAAGATAGCCAATGGGCTACTAGGAGACCAGGGTCTGCCTGGTGTATTTGTGTTATACGAACTTTCGCCCATGATGGTGAAGCTGACAGAGAAACACAGGTAAGAGACATTTCAATCTATTGCTTTTACCCTCCATTGATTTTGTCATTTTGCATAGCTTAGAACACCCTCCTCGCTTTGACACAACAGTGCAAATGCCTGAAAACCATCCAAGCCCGTTCCCAGTCAGTGGAGAGGAAGAGGCACTCCCAGATGCCCTTCCTCTCTGTGTGAACATATGAAAGGGATTGGGTTTTTTCTGATATTACCTGAAGCATTTTAATCCAGTATCAGGATGGAGAAGGAAATTGGTGCAGTGAGCAGACGTCTGGCATAATGGTTCTTGGTTCAGACTAATTTCCTCAAAGACTTTTTTAATGGGAAAACTAGATTTATGTATCTTGCCAACACCCACAGCAGCATCCACACTGATCCAGCCTGGTTACTTACTCTGCATTTGCTATAGCTGCGTGTTGTAGTCAGTGTGGAAACTCTTCTTTCTGGGTCTTCTGTTAATCACAGGCATGTTAATTGCAGGGGGGTTGGAAGGGTTTGTGGTTGTCTGGTCTTTTTAGGGTCATAGTGAGGGACGGACAATGTCTATACCTTAAAATGTATTAACAGGTGCTTAGGGATTTTGGTTTTGTGTTATAGCAGCCTGTTGTGCATTCTATCTGAGTAGGAATGAATAAAATCTTAGGGATTAAAAGTCCACCCTTTAGGTTTATAAATTCAGTACTTGCCTCCTAGGGTTGCCATTGAGCTCATTAGAGTGCACTGCTGTAATGCACTGTGAAAGTATCACAAACTCCATTCTGTAGCCAATAGGGGTTATTTGTTAAATCTGTTCATTGCCAGCTATGAATATTTATATCATGCATACTTATGTGCTATGATTAAAATTATTATAATTATTAATTAGTTTTTATAGGTTAATTGTTACTTATCTGACTTATTGGTATCAGCTCATGCTGATTTTTCAAATGGCTTTCCTCATTCTAGGTCCTTTACACACTTTCTCACAGGAGTTTGTGCCATCGTTGGAGGCATATTTACAGGTATTATGCCTTTCAGTCTTTTTTCTTTCTAAAGTGTGAACATTCACCATCTTACTCTTTCTAAAGTCTGCATGGCTAGTAATAAATCCCTCTTTGATGAGGAGAAATTATTTCAGCCTTGAGGAGGGTATATAGCATGTTCTGCAGAGCCATAGGAGTGGAATCAGACTGTAATTAGCACTGCAGACTTTCAAGATGCTGTAGATGTTGTGGACCTGTTACATTTCATTTGATGAAATATTTAATTTCATTATGATGTATACCTATTATCATATTTCATTTTGAAGCTCTACAGGACATTTGTTTTCAAATAATGTGATCTTTCACATACCATATGAATAGATCTATACTGTTTCTTTGGCCAGCTTGGGTCTGTAAGCAGATACAACCAAAGCCAGTAAAATCTGTAAATGCCCAGGTCACCGTGGGCATTGTCATCTCAGAGGTCTCAAACTGTGTTCCCAGACATAGGAGCTCCAGTGAGTGCTCTGCAGGGATTTAAAGTAATGCCTACAGCTAGGGGGGGTCCTGTAAGGAGCGGCTGTTCCTGCAGAGCCATTGGAGTGTCTAGACTTCATTCTCAGTGCTGGCTTCTGGAATAGCGAATCAATATATCTGCTCAGCTCCATACAGAGAGCAGCCTTGGTCCAGCCTTGCACTTCAGCTAACAACCCAGGGTGCTCTGAAACACACTCAGGGATGTTCACGTGGCTGTGAAGGGCCAGTCAGAAGGTCTAGTCAGCAGATCTCATTGGACCTGAGAAGCCGGCTACTGTATCACCTCACACCTGTATAGCTTACCTATATCACATAATACCTTCACCTGCAAGGTTTCCTGTCACCTGAGGTGTCACAATGCTCAATTAACCTGATACTGTTAAACAGGATTTCTCTCTGTAATAAATTTGTTCATATTCTTTCTATGGTTGACTCAGGGAAGGGCTTTCAAAAATTATTTTAATGACAAACGCAAGTGTCCTCTAGCAGTGATTAGGTTTGTCAGCCAGGTCATAGTGTTTGCTGCCATATGCCAGGTTCAGACTCTGTGTTCTAGAGGACAGGTCAGCTGTGTAACAGTTTTTGTGTTACAGCATCAAACTGATTCCACAAGTAGAGAAAATTTCAGGGCAAAACAACCACAAGAGACAGTCCTCTGAAGCATTACTCAAAGACCAGATAGTAAGGCAAATAATTCTGTATTCTACAATAATAAACAGCAGGCTCAGTTCCTGTTTTAGCTGCTACTCTTTACATAGTATTGAAATGTCTGTCTTTGGGTAGGGCCAAGTAATCACTTACTTATTGCTTAGATTGAGGTGTTGAATAAAAGCAAAAAAGCACTTGAAGCTTCATAAAGGCTTTGAAAATACCTTTGCTTAGTGGCACCCTGTGTTCTCTCCCTGGCAGGAGCTCAGGGTTCCTGTCCTGTGAAAGCCACATGGATGGATGCAGGGTTGTCTGGGTTTTGTGATGCAGTAGATCTATTCTGAACTTCTCTGTGGTCCCAAACAAGCACTGAATGAACAGGTTCCTTCAGTGCTGGAGAGATTTGGGGAAAATACTGCAGAAAGAACTAAAGGCATGGATTTGTTTTGCTTTGTGTCCTTTGCAGTGTCCCATAAAGGGCATCCATCAAGGCAACATGGGGTAGAGCAGCTTACTTTTAAGGTTACTGTGAAATGAGCAAGAAATGGGAAACAGGCCCTTGGCAAACTGGGTCAGGGCAATGACATGGCCTAAAGCTCACTGTATCAGCTTCCTTTCCAAACTCTTCTCACTCAACAGTAAACAAACATGACTCAGCCTGTCTCATTTTTACTTCTGTAAGACATATCTTTTTCTGGAGAAGCATGATCACCTCTGTCCTGCAAGCTGGACCTTGTCTGTCCTAAGCAGATGAAGACCTTATTCTGAGCAGGAGAAGCTGTTTTCTCTCTGGGGGAGCTGGAATTCCTTTCCACTGACAGAAGGGTTTGTGTTCTCTTTCAAAAATTGTTCTCTCTTTGAGGCATGTCTGGCTTGATCCATCTGTTTTTTCCTTTTAGTTGCAGGATTCATTGACTCCTTGATCTATCACTCAGCACGTGCCATCCAGAAGAAAATTGAACTTGGGAAGACAACATAAATAAGCAACGACCTCACCCCACAAAAAAAAAAAAAAAGAAAAAAACAACCCTCTAAGGCAAGCTCAACAGTTTTTCTGAAACACAAGTGATCTTCTGAGTGCACAAGAGAAGAGGTTTGGAATTACCAGATGGTCCCGACTGTTCTTATGTTACTGTCCCATCATTCTTTGGCATTAATTTGTGGATGGAACTGCTTACACCTTGCTGCTATAAAGATTAGCCATCTTGTCTGGCTGTGCAGACCCTACTGTAAAACCCTTTTGTGTCAGTCCCTATTCATCCAGTTCTGCCCTCCCCTCCTTGTAATAGATGCTGGAGATATGGCATTCTTTTTGCCTTCAGGGATAACACTATTGTCATGAGACCTAGAGTGGATTGAAGTTGCCATCAAATAAGATTTCTAGCAACACCATCTAGCTTTTTTAATATTTCTTAAAAATGTTTCTCAGTGTGCTGATGCTGTATGCCAGACCTCTGTGAAAAATGTGCTGAATCCCATGTGCTTTCCTTCCAACTGTCTGGGGCAACATGGTGAGACCGAGTACTTGGGATGTCCTTACTGTACGGTGGGGCATTGCAGTTGCTCCAGATTGCTCTTCTTATGAAAGATGCAAGTTGATGTTTCAGCAAAAAAAATGTTTGGAGTTTTACAGACTTTTAAATTGGATTGTGTTTTTCACTTCTTCTCTGTTTATATTTTAAGATAAAGTCCATCCTCTGGGTGTTTTGGTAAAGCATTTGGAAGACTAATTGAATTATTTGAACTAGATGTGGTGCTTAGGGACATGGTTTACTGGGTTAGGTGGTGTGGGGTTGAAGGTTGGACTTGGTGATCCTTGAGGTCTTTTCTAACCTTTATGATTCTATGATTCTAATCCTGGTACTGAATTGGAAATTATAATTAAAAAACACAACTGCATTGTAGTAAAGTATGTAGATATCATGATGATGATGATGGGGTTTTTTTCTTTTTAATGAACTACACAATGAGTAGAGTGCTTGGTATGTGAAATTATATTGCCAGAAATTTGAAAATAACTAGGAAAAATAAAATATTGTGGATTTCTGCCTCATTTTGAGGCAAAAAAAAGGCTCACTTAAATCTCAGTCCTGGATTTGTGTTGGTATTGACTCTGAACGTGGTCCAAGCAATTGGTCCAGCAGTGCACAGCAAGTGTGACAGGCACAGGATCAGGTAAGGCAGAGAGAAAGCTATTTTGTAATTCATTTGAAAGTAGTTATTGTTTGTGGGGGTTTTTTTAATGAGTTAAACTTATCTACAAACCAGGGGTTATAAAAAACCGTGTTTTTTCAATCAGGGAGAGAAGCGATTTGAGGTGTGGGTAAGGAGACTGATTAATCTCCAAGCTAGAATACCAGAAAACGTTGATTTGAAACAAAGTTATTGTTATCGGGTCAGGATCATACCATACTACTACAATGTGAGGAAGGAAACAGAGTATCTGTATGTTTTATCAGAAACAAAAAGTGACCTGAGCATCTTTAATCGCTCAACAGAGCCACATAGTTTTGTAACTAAATTTGAAAGAATAAGCAGAAGGGGAAGATGAATAGAAATAATGCAGCAAGAGTTTAAGACACAATTACCAGCTAATCGCTTGGCTTTGGTAAGAAAGCCAATTACTTGTAAACCTCAGAAAAGCATGGGAGAGCATTACGCAGAGCACTGGTTAGCACCTAGAGAAAACAGAAGCAAAGTGGACGGGCAGGTAAGTGCGACACTTGTACTCGGTGTGGGAAACTAGATATAATGGAGAAGAGAAAGGGAAGACACATACAGAAATGGAGATCCTACCTGGAGAGGGAGAAAAACAATTAAGCTAGTAGTTATGTAATACAGGCTTCCGCTCTAAAATGCGAGCTTATGAGTAGGAGAGGTCGGGTGTCTAACAGCCATGGAAAAGCTTGAGTCTGATTCAAGGATGTTCGTGTTATGATTGAAAGTGAGAAAACACATCCTGCTAATCCTGCTCTGAAGTGTGCTGGTTTTGTCTGGGACAGAGTTAATTCTTTTCACAGCAGCTCCTCTGGGGCTGTGGTTTGGATTTGTGCTGAAAACAGTGCTGATAACACGGGGATGTTTTAGTTACTGCTGAGCCGTGCTCACACAGCATCGAGGCCTTTGCTGCTCCTCACCCCACCAGCAAGCAGGCTGGGGGGGCACAAGGAGCTGGGAGGGGACACAGCCAGGACAGCAGACCCCCCCGACCAAAGGGATATTCCACACTGTATGGCATCATGCTCGGCATGTAAATCTGGAGGAAGAAAAAGGAAGGAGGGGGGGGACATTCAGAGTGATGGCGTTTGCCTTCCCAAGTCACTGTTCTGTGTGATGGAGCCCTGCTGTCCTGGGGATGGCTGAACACCTGCCTGTGATGGGAAGGAGTGAATTAATTCCTTGTTTTGCTTTGCATATGTGTGCAGCTTCTGCTTTACCTATTAAACTGTCTTTACCTCAACCCACGAGTTTTCTCACTTTTCCGATTCTCTCCCCCATCCCACTGCGAGGAAGGGGATGACCAAGTGGCTGTGCGGTGCTCAACTGCTGGCTGAGGTTAAACCATGACAGGCGGAGAAAACCTCCTTCTGGGAGCTCAGTCTCCAGTCTCTGCAGTCTTGTTCTGCAGGGTGGGGCTGAGAAAGATTGTGCTGTCTTTTCAAAGCAAAGGGCTCAAAAAGTAAAGCAAATGTTAATTGTAGATTCACATGTGTTTTCAAAGTTTATTCAGCATAATATAATTTCAACTGTACTTGATAACTGTCATCTTCTGACTCAGTGTGCTTGACTTTTTCCTTTCTTACTCTTCGATACAATTTTAAAAATATTTCTTTATAAAAAGACAGGAAGAGAAGACTTTCCTCTCCCCCTGCCCAAAGAACAACTCTGAACCTCCCCCAAAAGCCATCAGTATGGCTGATGTCAGCTCCGTCATGTGGACAGCCACATTGGAGTGGCTGCTGTCACCCAAAGGCTTTGAGGCCACTGGAGGGACACAAACAGCAGCTCATGGACTCCACACTCACCTCCAGCCCCCCCCATCTCCCCTTCCTCTCTCCCACCAAGCATGGGTAGAGCCATACCCACACTGCATCCAGCCAAATGCAACATCCCTGGTGCCATGGGAGTGTGTCACCTCCTGGCACCCACAGTGCCAAGCTGGTGGGACTGGCACAATGAGCACTGAGACAGACCCCAGGGATCGCAGTCTCTGCGAGCTCGGGCACACGGCAGCACTGCAGGGGAGAAGCAAGCTAAAGAGCAGGGGCCATTGCTGGCAGTGCAGGGGGCTGCCAGCTCCTGTGATAATGGCCTGGCTTCAGTTTCTTGAAAGTGCATTATTTGTAGAATAAAATCTTGCCTTCAGCTGCCAGTCTCTTGATAAGGCTGAATTCTGTGTCAGCATCATGGACCCTCGTCCTGCGAAAGGCTCCAGACCAGCGGTTTTTCTCCCAGTAGTGGTGCCAGTTCCCTTCGCTGTCTGCACCGAAGCCAAACACAGAGACCTGCGCACACACCAGCAAGAGGCATCGCTTGCGTGGATGCCCAGTTGGCAAGAGAAGCAGTGCAGTAGTGGCATGGTGGCAGTGCCCAGTCCTGCTGGCCACGCTCACCTGCTGGCAAGTGTGCAAGGCAAAGAGTAGTGCCGTGAAGCCAGTGGAGGGGTACCGCCCATGGTGCTGCATCCAGTTGTCATGGATGTACTTGAGGAAAGCTGGGCTCAGGATCAGCACCTGAGTGGGGAGCGGAGGAGCCATCAGCTGCTCACTGTGCTGCAAACGAGACACCCACCCCCTGCCGCCAGCGCAGCCATCAGCCCTCCTGCTCGCCAGCT
>NW_010135494.1:31663-31911 GCF_000699245.1 Pterocles gutturalis
ACAAGACAGGTCTCTGCCCAGAGGAGCCCTGCCTGCCCAGGAGGACCTGGAGCCCACCAAGCCCTTACCTTGTTTCTGTCAGCTTTGATGAACTGTTTCACTCTCATGTACGTGCTGCAAAAGCCAGGAGACAGCAGTGGGCGTGGGGTACTCCCACTGCCAGGGCCTCTCCTTTGGAGGCAGTCAGTTTGTAGATGGTGGCTGTGTCCACCAGCACCATGCCCCTCCCCCACCCCCCACCCAGCCCC
>NW_010135494.1:31960-32258 GCF_000699245.1 Pterocles gutturalis
TTATGGAATTGCAGGATGCCCAAGCCCTGTGGGGTCAGGTCAGTGCCCACTTCCCCAAACTGCGGTGCAGAAGGATACCAGGACCCTCACCCAGGGGCCCTTCAACCCACCAGGACCATGGTGCCAGGGCCCCAGTGAGGCACCAGGGTCCCCAGGACCACCTGTGCCATCTCCAGGGTCTCCAGCACAAGAGAAACCATCCCCCATAGCTGACGCACTGTGTGATCTCTCCAGTGGTGAAGGCGCTGGTCACCCATTGCAGGTCCAGTGGCTTGAAGGGGACAAGGATGAGGTGGAC
>NW_010135495.1:0-839 GCF_000699245.1 Pterocles gutturalis
CCCTGGTTTTTGCTGCTAACGCGTCTCCTATGAGAGCATGACCCGAAATGTTCACTGTTCCGCTGTGCTCGGGGGAGAGTGAAGAACGCTGTCCAGAGTAATCGGCAGGGAAAGACGTGTGGAACCCCAAGTTTGCAGTGGCTGGTAATGAAATGCAAGGGGAAATGCGAATGCGCTGTGGACTTTGCCTCTGGGCGCTTTCCATCAGCACTAATCGCTGACCGCGTGCAAGTGTCTGAGTTCTGGGACCGCGAAGTACGGCGTTTGAAGCGTTCGTTAGAGAAAAGCGTTGAGTTCCGTGTGCCCCTGGTTCTGCAGTGCCGGGAAATGCTTAGAATCAGCCCTGTTTTTCGCTGCTAACGCTTCTCCTGTTAGAGCATCTCCGGAAATGTTCAGTTTTGCTGCTGGGATCGGGGGCGAGTGAAGAACACTGACCAGAGTAATCGGCAGGGAAAGACTTGTGGAACCCCGTGTTTGCAGTGGCTGGTAATGAAGTGCAAAGGGAAGGTGCGAATGCGCTCTGGACTTTGCCTCTGGACGCTTTCCGTCAGCACTAATCGCTGACCGTGTTCAAGTGTCTGAGCTCCGGGAAAGCGAAGAACCGCGTTTGAAGCAATCGTTGAAGAAAAGCACCGAGATCCGCGTGCTCGGTGCCCCTGGTTCTCCAGTGCTGGGAAATGTTTAGAATCAGCCCTGGTTATTGCTGCTAACGTGTCTCCTGTCAGAGCATCACCGGCCATCTTCCCTGTTGTCTCTGGGCTCGGGGGGAGAGTGAAGAAATGTGTGCAGAGTAATAGGAAGGGAAAGCGATGCAGAACCCCGTGTTTGCAGTGGCTGGT
>NW_010135496.1:0-1174 GCF_000699245.1 Pterocles gutturalis
ACGAGGGGCTGCGGGCGGCCCTGCGCCGCGCCGAGGGGCAGCGCATCAGGTGGGGGGATGCTCGGGGTGATGCAGGGGTTTGGGTGCTCGGGGTCAGGGTGATGCTCAGGGTCAGGGTGATGATTGGGGTGATGCAGGGGTTTGGGTGCATGGGGTTGGGGTGATGCTCAGGGTCAGGGTGATGGTTGGGGTGATGCAGGGTTTTGGGTGCTCAGGATCGGGGTGATGCTCAGGGTTGGGGTGATGCTTGGGGTTGCGGTGATGCTCGGGATGAAGGGATGCTCAAATTGGGAGATGCAGGGGTGGGGCGATACTTGGGATTGGTGTGATGGTTGGGGTGATGCGGTGTTATGGGTGCGTCGGGGTGATGATCAGGATGATGCTCAGGGTGATGCAGGGTTTTGGGTGCTCAGGGTCGAGGTGATGCTTAGGATCAGGATGATGCTCAGGGTGATGCAGGGTTTTGGGTGCTCGGGGTTGGGGTGATGCTCAGGGTTGGGTTGGTGGTTGGGGTTGGGGTGATGCTCGGGATAAGGGGATGCTCAAGTTGGAGAAACAGGGGTGGGGTGGTGGTCAAGGTCGGGGTGATGCTCGGGGTCAAGGTGATGCTCAGGATGATGCAAGGTTTTGGGTGCTTGGGGTCAGGGTGATGCTCAGGGAAAGGAGGTGCTGAGGTTGGGGTGATGCTCAGAGTTGGGGTGAGGGTCGGGATAAGGGGATGCTCAAGGTGGGTGATGCCTTGGAGGGGCGTGCTTGGGGTCGGGGTGATGCTTGAAGTTGGGGTGATGCTTGGGGTGATGCAGTGTTTTGGGTGTTTGGGGTCAGGGTGATGCTCAGGAAAAGGAGATGCTGAAGTTGGGGTGATGTTCGGGATAAGGGGTGCCCAACTTGGGAGATATAGGGTCGGGGTGATGCTCGGGGACATGGGGCTGCTCAAGTTGGGAGACGCAGGGATGGGACAATGCCTTGGGAGGGGGATGCTTGGGGTTGGGGTGATACTTGGGGTTGGGGCTAGTGCAACACCCTGAGTATTTGGGGAGAGAGGGGACAGTTGGGGACGGGGGACACTCGGGGATGGGGGACACCCGGGATGGGGATGGTTTGGGGTGGGATGCTCGAGCTAGGGGCTGGCTCAGGCCAGGGTGATGCTCGGGGCACTGCCTTGAGGGGGATG
>NW_010135497.1:0-409 GCF_000699245.1 Pterocles gutturalis
CTCGCCTCGCTGCCCTGGGACCGTTCTCGTGTCTGGCTGCAGATGGGTGTGAAATAGATCTGCTGGCTGGTGGGAGCTTGCTTGTGGCTGGGGGGGGGGGGGAAGGAAACCGTGAGACTCCGGGAGGAACCCGAGGAAATAATCTTATTTTCCCCAAGCTAACACAGTGATCAGGAATTAACAGGGAAGTACTTAAACAGGCACAGAGCAAACTACCTATAAACAACTAAAAATATAAAAGTTTGGCTTCTATAATGTTGAAAACTACCTATAGACAACTACAAATATAAAAGTTTGGCTTCTATAATGTTGCTTTCATAGTTACTGACTATCCTAATTTCTGCAGAACAGGATCTTGTGTAAGAACACTATTTCTGATATCCCAACACAGTGGTGTCCCACCCAGCAG
>NW_010135497.1:426-2292 GCF_000699245.1 Pterocles gutturalis
ATTCCCTCCGTGCAGTGAGAATCCAACCTTTTTAAACATGAAACAGACTTATTTTTTTATTTGCTTAGTGTTTAGGCAAAGAAAATTGTGAGAGAAAATAAAATATTATTATTTGAATAACTTAATTATTTTTAGAAAGACAATTCTTTAACCTAACAACTTCTGAACTTTATTTCCCAAGCTGCTTGTTTTTAAATTAGATTGCTTCAGTGATTTGGGGTGTATTCTTTGAGCATATGCAAAATCATTCTTAGCACTGGGTGCAGCAGCATACTGGCCAAAGTCAATAGTAGCTCAGTAAAAGACTTATGAAGGGATTCAGAAATTGCTCTGAGTTAAAGGCTGAAAGCAAATTGGTGTTCAAATAGAATATTGGTGGTCTTCATGTAGTACAAACTTGTCTCTCTTTCATATAGCATCAAAAGGAAAAGTTTAGCTGCAGTTTATGCGCCTACCAGTCTGCTTGCTCTTAGATCAGAAGACTTATTTCTGTATTTTATAAGTGCTTTTTCTTTGCTGTTAGTTAGCAATGACCTTGGTAACCTTGAATAAGATATACTTAGAATAAACAGCTGTATGTTGTCCAGTCTTAAGAGGGAGGAAAAAATAGGTGACCTCCTGTGCTTTGACAGTGTCTGCCTTTTAAAAATAAAGCAGTGTGATAAGTAGAAGAAAAGGTCAGAAGATGTGGAGAATTCCCTTACATGTTTACTGTCTGAGTGTTGATCACCTTGTTTCGTTGCTGTCAAGGAGAGTTCTGTGCTATGCAATGCAGCTCTGGTTATTTCATTTGTGATATTTAGAGCAGGTTAATAATAGCTCATATTGCATCCATGCAGCATCAGGAACAGAACTTTTTTTGGCTTCTAGTCCTTCAGTAGTCCTTTTACAGGCAAGTGGTGATCTGTTGTTTCACGCCCTTGTTTGTCAGGCTGTATTATTTTTCTAAACACTGAGAGGGATCAGAGACAGCAGCCAAATTTCTGCTTTTTAGTTTCCCTCATGCTAAACTGGTTGGTTAGAGATATTTTTGTAGGTAAAGACTGGTTTGTTTTTCCTGTGTCTGGGGGATTTTTTTTATTGTTTTAACAAGGATGCTAGGATTGGTGTGTGTCTCATGGTCTTTTATCTTGTGTGTCAATAAGCATGGTATAGCTGGCTTGGTCCAGCTGGCTTGCCAAATGCATCTCAGGACTCAGCCTAATGCATGAATAAGCATTTATTTTATTCCTTAAATCTGTCTGTACTGATGGGTGAACAGTCCAGCTTAGGATGGAGGTAGTGAGTCTGAAGCAGTATTTAGGTATCCTATTTCCTCTGTGTAGTCTCCTGGCTTTCTCCCTCTAAAACTTTTAAGAGAGGAATCCTGGAAGAGGAGGCTTTTTGACTTACTGAGCTGTGTATTCTGGGGCAGAGCATCTCTAGAAGAATCAAAAAATCATAGAATGGTTTGGGGTTGGAAGGGACCTTTAAAGGTCATTGAGTTCCACCCCCCCTGCCATGGGCAGGGACACCTCCCACCAGCCCAGGTTGCTCAAAGCCTCATCCAGCCTGGCCTTGAACACCTCCAGGGATGGGGCATCCACAGCTTCTCTCGGCAGTCTGGGCCAGTGTCTCATCACCCTCACAGGAAAAAATTTATTTGTAATATCTAGTCTAAATCTACCCTTTTTCAGCTTAAAACTGTTACCCCTTGTCCTATCACTACACTCCCTGATCAGGAGTCCCTCCCCATCTCTCCTGTAGCCCCCTTTCAGTACTGCAAGGCTGCTATAAGGTCTCCCTGGAGCCTTCTCTTCACTCCAACAGGTCCACGTCCTTCTTGTGCTGAGGACCCCAGAGCTGGACGCAGTACTGCGGGGGGGG
>NW_010135497.1:2308-23862 GCF_000699245.1 Pterocles gutturalis
AGGGGTCTCACGAGAGTGGAGTAGGAGGAGAGAATCCTTTCCCTTGACCTGCTGGTCACGCTGCTTTTGAGAGAAGGTTCTCTCTCTGCTTGTTTATAAAAGCACTTAAAGCGCTGCCTGTTCTGTGGATGTGTGCTTTCCTTCAGTACCTAAAGAAGAAAATAACTTATTTGATTATGGAGCCAAAATGCAAGCTGACAGTAAAGCACAGTTGCTGTGCTTCTGGACCCTATTGTAATGGCTTTTGTGTTTTGTCAGTCAGCAGAGGTATAGAACTAAATGAAGCATCTTGCATTCCCTGTTATTCAGGATCTGAAGTGTTCTATGTGTTTCTGTCAGCACAGAAAAATAACACCAGTTGCTCTGAAAAACTTAGCTGTCTGTCCATGGAGTCGGCTTCCAGAAACTTTACAGATTTATAGGCCTGATGAAACAAGTCTACGTGCATATGGAGAGTTAAAATACATCCGTTGTATTTTTTTTTTTTCTGGAAGCTGCATAAGCTGTGTCTTTTTCTTAAAGACTATGTAGATTCTGTATGTAGAGACACCATGGAAGATGTGCTTGTGGTCTAAGTAGTCCTAGAGCTGTTTTGTGTTTGGGCAGGTTATAGCTTCCACTTACAATGTTCTCTTACTGTATTGGTTTTGCCCTTTTATTGCTATTCATGTCTCCTTTTTCACCAGTTGCACACCTTGGTTTGTCTTGATGTGCTGAGCAAATGTACCGTGAAAGGGCTTGATGTATTCTGAAACGTCACAATTCTTCTGTCTGAATTGTGCCATTTGGGAGTATTAAATCTTTGTTTGATACAAAGTGCTTATCAAGAGAATAATCGGGACTAGCAAAGAGATGAAAGGGAGAATGAATGGGCAGTAAGCTGCCAGTGTTTCTTTTAGAGAACTCTTCTAAGATCGGTAAGCCTGGATATTATATTGCTTAGCAAAGCTTTGTGGAGCATGGTCATTCAGAAGTTGCTCTGGGAGTTTTGGTGATATAAATTGCTTAAAACTTTGGCTCTTCTAGTTTGGAAAAGCAGTATGTTTATTCTGTGGTACACAGAATATGATTTCATAACATCTATACAGAGAGCATAAGTAATTGTTAGATTACAGATTCTGTATCAGGTATGAGAGCCTGCAGATTAGGTTTAGCAGTAAATCATGAGAAATATAGAGCTCATTGCTCTTATTTACCCTAGTGTCAAAAATACCTATGTGTGGTGTATAGGAACTGGCACAAATAACTCGTCTGAGTACTGTGTCAGAGCTGTAATGCAGGAGCTGTAGGTTCTGATGGAACATGTTCCCCTTCAGCACAGAGATCAATTTATGTCTTGAAGCAGTCTCTTTTGCCTATGGTCCTCTTCTTGCATTCTGTTTTTCCTCTTGTTTCAGGGAAGTTTTGGCACAGCCAGAAGAGAGAAAGCTCCCATAGCTAGGACGCTGGTATGTGAGGGGGCTATGAATAGACTAGGATGTGTTATAAGTTACTAAATTTGAACTTAACCCTAGCTTCCAGGGCAAGGTTGAAAGTCAGGGGATCCATATAGAGAGGGGTGCCTGCAGGATCGATAGTGGGAGGCTGTGGTGTTTGACCTGCTGTTCACGATGATAACAGCAGGGTAGCGCTCACCATGCGAGCAGAGGATGTGTACATGCCACCTGAAGAGACATGCATGGGGTGCCTCTTACTGACTTTGTGACAGAGTGACTCAGGACATCGGTGCATGGTTCTGTCTTGGTGTACAAAAAGGATAATAAATGAAATATCTTCTTACACCTGAGGAAGACAGAGGTACAGTACAGTTACAGGGTGTGTCTAGTTTTCCAGAAGCTTATAATTAGAAAGGTTCTGACTGGAAACCATTGCTGGTATGGCATTTAATCATTAGATATGACTGTTAGCAGTGTACAGTTAAGACAGTCAGCAAGCTGGCTGTAAATCCTTGTCTGTTTGCTCTGTAGGGGTGTGTATTTAAAGGTCCCTTAGGTATAGGCTGTGCGCTGTAAGGATCAGCGTGCTCTGGAGAGAGCTGCGATTCTCTTCCGAACCCCATCACTGACATGTGGTGTAACTTTGGGTAGATTACTTCTCTTGCCTCTAAAGTAGAGAACTTTGATACCAGTCCCCTTTCCTTACCTTTTTGAGATCTATGAGTGAAGAGTGATGTGTTTTTAAATGGAAGAGCTGCTGTTTTTCTTAAGAATTTTGTCTTAAGTAATGTTGTATTTGAGTCCAAAGGAATCTGCACTTGTTTGTGAGGCATAGCTTTTTAATGGTTTCCAGTTCCCAAGACTGGGTATGCTTTCAGACAGGTAAAACTTCCAATAAAAACAATTACAACATAACAATGTATGCCAAAAAAAAAAAAAAACCAAAAAAACAAACTGCAAACTGATAACCTCCCTCATTTGTATTTTGTATTCTAGCTCAGAGCATCAGACCAGTGGGGAGCTCTGTTGGTTCCCGGCTCCCTGTGCATCAGCGAGGGAGCTCAGCTTTAGTGGTCTCTTGCTTTAACCAGTGAAGAGGCTCTGTGAGAGCACAGAGCTGCTCTCCAAAGGCTCCCTGAGCGAGGGAGTTCAGCTTTAGTGGTCTCTTGCTTTAACCAGTGAAGAGGCTCTGTGAGAGCACAGAGCTGCTCTCCAAACCTGGGTGGAGATGTTTGTAATGTTTAGTTTTTGTATGAAGTGCAATGTTTGGATTTGATCAGCACAGAGTTTTAGTGTAACTTTCTGATAAATACTGCTGGTTAGAGTTGTTCCACATGGATGTGAGGGATTTGTCTGTTTGATTCTGTATGTTAACATGCACAAAGAGATGACTTGGAATTGGTGAACTGTGCTTTTGTGTAAGCTGCCATAAACCCACATAAAGGTGTAGATTCAACTTGTATCAAATGCTTCAAATATTGCATCTGCCCGAGTCTCGTATTAATGTGTGTTTTGTGGTCATGCTGTATTTTGATTTTAATATACTGTTGTCCTTGTTGCTGGATGAAAGATCCATGTGCATGGGAAATAACTTTAGTTGCAGAATTTATCAGTATTATTCAGGTGATTAAAGTTACACTTGTACCTGCAGGTTCTGAGCCATATAGAGGATGCAGTGCAATGCCTTGTTCTAAGCACTGCACAATGCGTAAATGGAAAAAAACCCCTTGGTTTTTCCTTTTCCTCTTATTCTTTCTGCCATTTCTTCTTGGTAACATAGATAATACAAAGATAGGGTGTTAGATATAAATACGACACCAGGTCAAAATATCGGCACAAATCTTTTGCCCTGCAAATGAGGTAAAGGGAACTTTTTTTGGTCCAACTGCAAATACTTAATTCCCAGGAGCAGGCACAGAACTCATTCTTGGGGGAAAAATGAGTGAACGGTAGCCTTGGGATCAGTGACTGAGTTGGATCTGCCTCAGCGTAATGGGAAACAACGTGTGCCTGGGACAGCATTTATTAGTGTATTGTGTCAAGACGTATCAGCAGAGGAAGTGGTCTGTAATGAGGGAATGCGCTCTCCCACTTGGATCTTAATTGTGAGTGAATTATTTCTAGTTGCATGGCAAAGGTAGAAAGAGGCTCTGTTAATTCCAGGCACGTGGGCTGTGACTACGCTTTGGACAATGTCTGGGGACATGCAAGAAAGAAGTAAATAGAGCCGTCAGTCCAGAGCATTCACTTTGTGTCGATGTATCTGCCTAAAATAAAGCAGACTGTGCTTACTTTTGAGGTGTCCAAGCATTCTTCTGACTCTCACTTGGTGTGTCAAGCCATTTATGGGGAAAACTGTTCGTCCTGGGTTTTGAACTAGCTGTCATTCACCAAAAATGACTGCTAAGCCTTCTGAATTTTGGAGGAAAGATGCATTTGTCTGCCAAGCAGCCCACTTTATCAGTGCATGTACTGCTATTATTAGAGAGTAAACAAGTTCCGCCTGCCCTTCAAAGGTGCTTGTTTTAAATGGCATTGGCAAACAGCTTTGTGCAAGGGTAGTTTTAAAGCAGCTTTCAGAGACTTCATGAATTCAGTTTAAGGAGGCTTGAGTCAAAGCCGCGGGGCAGGACTCAAATACGGGAGTCCTTAGTTCTGTTGTAGGTCAGATCTTTGAAGATGTTTCTTTTGGAGCTGCAGTGTGTGGGAGATGTGGGGAGGGGGAAAAATGAAAGACAAGCAAGAGGATCTTCAGTTTGGTTTACAGGATGATGGCAGGTTTCTCCTTTTAAAATGCAGTTTGTTCTGTGCCCTGCATGGTTGAAATTTGGGTCAGCTGCAACCCGAGGAATCCAGCTAATGAAAGAAAATCATCTAGGCAGGGGCCTGGGAATCCGGTATAAATGGAGCCGATGGGGAGGTGTGTGATGGAACTGAAAAAGGCCATGAGTGAAAGGATCACATGAGAGGGTTGGTATGGCAACACACACAAAAAGAAATGGAAAAATCTGGAAAAGATCAGTCACAGAACAGCTTAATGAGTAATACTAGTTTTGAAGTTGGTCTACTGCTGGTTTGTGGCCACGGAACAAATGTGCTGAATACCTTGTCATCTGAATCTTGTTTGTGGTGTTTATTATTTTTATTTCATACTGTTGCCACACTCGCTCTGATGGTGTGGGTGGCTGTAACACTGATTCCAGGGTTACAGCACTTTAGATACAACTAAGATAACAGTGATTGTGATAAAGGATAATAGGAAGGGGGGGAAGGCACAGACACAGTTTCCTTTGGAAGTGTTATATCTGCCTTGTTACTGTCCAGCCCTAATATTTTTTTCACTTTTGTCTTATTTATTTGAAAGAAAAGTTGTAGATAAAGAAGGCAGCTAAAACTATCTAAAGACCTGAGAGGGGGAATGTGGGCTGCTGTAAAACTCCTGGGGTTTTGTCAGGGTGGTGTGTTTTTGTGGTTTTGTTTTTGTTTTTTTTTTTAATTATTCAACAGTAGATAGGCTTCTTTCTTGTGTGGATAGCAAACTGTTGATGGTAGAAGTAATTTCCTTACATTAAAAGAGGTTGTGTTGTCATGCACAGAAAACTTAAAAAAAATATCTCTGGTATCTTTCTGTATGATTTAGAAGCCTCCTTGTGTTTAAACTTGGTCAGTGATAAATCTGTGAGTGTACACACATGTATATACATATATATACACATACATGTGTGTAATGTTTTTGACTTTACGAGCATCTGGAAAAAAGCACGTGGAGTCAGAAGCTGGTCTGTGTGTCTGCAGGAGTGCACACTAGCATGTAGAAAAGAAGGGGAATGAATGGAGGGATGTGTTGTGAGAACAGCAGAAATATAAGAATTTATCTCTTGCCTGTTGTGAGGCTTTGTGTTTCTGTTATTGGCCTCTGGTACACTGAGTGTCTTGCTGTACTTGCTTAAACCTTCGGGGTTTTGCTAGGGCTAGCTAACAAGTCCTTGTGAGAGAAGTCAAGTGTGATATAGACTTTGTACATTCTGTTTGAAACCACTCCTTAAATCTGTTTTTGTCAGAGCTTACTTATGCTCTTTGTTGCTTTAGTAGTGGTGTGAATAGAACTTGCTGTAGGGAGGGTGGGGGGAAATCTCTTGCCTGCTGTCTGCACTGGGTATTATGCTAGTGTTGTGGGCACATACCAGTCTTCTCCTTCAAAGTGCGTGCTTCCTCTTTCAGTTTTTGTCTCTTGTCTTTGATTGCATTTATTGCTTTTTTCATTGAAGAAAAAAGGTAATTCTACTAATTCTTGTTAATGTTTTGTGCGTAGTCTTTTCCATTTATTATCTAGCATGTATTTTCTTTCATGCTTTTCCCTTCTGGTTGTGATAACCTTGTTAGTCTTTGCTTTCTGTGTCCTCCCCAGGATAATTAGTCAGCATGTGCTGCTAAATGTAGGGTCTACAAAACTAGATAACCTGGGATTTTTTTCCACTTGAGGAAAATGCCTCCAGTATCAGTTCTGTTCTCATTGCACTTACTAGCTCCCACCTTCATGTTGCTTGATGATGGGTACAAACACTAGCTGAATGTTTTCTTGCTCCTGATGCCTATTGCCAAAAAATTAATCATTGCAGTATAGTTACTTTTTGTTTCTGATGCTTTTTCCTGACTGTGCTTTGTTAAAAGTGAGGCACTGGAAGGAGATAGCTTACAAATACAACAATACTGTTAAAAAGCAGGAGTATAGTGTTGTTTCTGAAAACAAGTTCCTCTTTCTTAAACTTTATTTGTTGGTGACTCTCCTTGGGCTTGACCTCTCAAGTCCTTATTAAGCCATGCCTTGCCTCTGTGCTCCTACTGTGGTTTCCATTTGGGTCTGTCAGCTACCTCCAGAGAATCTGAAAGATCATTGAAAACAGTAAGTCAGTTGCCTGTAGGCTTGTGTTTGCTACAGAGAGGCCTGTACTCCAGCGAGGTGCCGGGATAAATGGCCTGTTATAGTAGCCTGTCCTTTGGCAGCACTGCATAGGACCCTGTTGCTCGTGCTTCTGAGCTACCAAACCACCTGCATGGTACCTTGGTGGTTATAACTGCCGTGCAGAGGGAAGTGGGGGTGATGGCGTTGAAGTCAGGATGACATCGGCAGCAATGTGCCCACTGCTGTCTTTTCTAGCCAGACTTGTAAAGGGCAATTGGTCCTCTTTGCTTGTTGATATGTTTAGCAATGGAGGGTTGTGCGGTGTGTTGTGCAATGTGTGTTTTCCGTTTGTGGTTGCATTAGCTTCCCTGATGTTTTGTTGGAAGATTTATTGTTTTTTTAATGCACATTTAATGTACAATAACTGTCACTTCAAGACAAATCCTTTAGCTGGTTTTGGGTGAAAGGAGGATATGGTTTTAGTATCATTGGTTAGAAAGGATCCACGTTAAAAGCAGATGGTTTTGTGTGTGTTGTCGAAGTGTACATTGATCTATATTGCATTACCTTTTGTTGCCCTTCTTGGGACGGAGGGAGTGAGCTTTTCGCCTTCAAGCTTCCGTGTGCTTCAATAGTTGTGACTACAAAAGCACTTATTTCTTAGTACGCACTTAGTTTCTTTGAACGCTCTCATTTCAGCTAAGACAGTACTGGGTTGTTGGCTGGTTTCTTTGCCCGGATCTGAATTGCAGGGGCCGCCTCCAAGTGCTTTGAGTGAGATCCATGTGGAAATTTACAGTGTGAAGATGGGGGGGGGGAAACACCTCCTGTTGACAGAGTACATTTCCTTACCTGACGGGCAGCTTTGAAGTTTAAAAGTGTGTTATGCAAAGTTAAAACCAACCCTAGTGATTAAACTCTGGAGAGGTTCATAGTAGCGCTTCTTACAGGTCTGGAGCACATGCATAGGTCTTGTAAAGATAACCATACAGTAATGACCTGTGTAGGCTTGACTTTTATTTTTATAGCTAACCCCATTAAGCCTCAATTCTTTGCTAACGTTTGACTGACCTTCTAACAACCATACTTAAAGCATGTAATAGATATTGCTCACTTCGTGGCTGCAGCAGTTGTTCCTGATTTTGATCACTGAATAGCAGTTGTTGAACAAATATTCCAGTAGCTGGGGTTTACCCTGTATTTGCATGATTCAGCAATTCAGCTCTAGTACTCCATGTGTCTCCTGTGTGATTGCAGCAAAACTGTGTACTTATCCAGAAATTTCTTTAGCTATAGCAGTCCATATGTCTCCTGTTTGATACAACAGACGTGTTTGTCAGACAGGCTTTGTGTTTCCCGAGAAGGTAACTGGATCCAGTTGCTTGTGGTTTGCAGCAGGGTGTAATACCAGGAGTACTGTTGACTCGGGATCACTTGTTCCACTTCAGTGTATTAACATTTATAGTTGTAGTGCCTATGTGGATGTTGACCCATTATCTGCTAAAAATGAACTGTGCCTGCGTACGTACCTAGGAAATAACTTAAATATGTGGCCTTAGTCGTGCTTGGTACTTAACTGCAGCCAGATTTATTTTTTCCTCTAAATCATAACAGAGAATGTTGTATGGGTGAGGCTGAACCTTAGGCAGCATCTTGTGCCAACCACATGCCTCTACCTTCTGTGTCAGGAAAGGTGGGAGGACAGGCAGCTGAGCCAGATCCTGGAGCTGTGACCCTCTCTGTGCTTTAAAGTTGTGGGAGATGAGGGGAAAAAAGCGTGTGAAAATCTGCCTTGCGAAATGGTTCGGGCACCCTAGCCACTCCTGATTTTTTTTTACGTGAGCCACAGTGATGTAGGAGAACTGGTGTACTGAGCCTGAGCTGGGTCCTAGGCTGAGTTGGTGGAACTTGTTCTTCTTGGACAGGCTCTGTCCTGCATCCTACAGTGCCCAGTTCATATTTGAAGACACTGAAATGGCACTAACTGTTATGAATCTGAGATGGAGTGTCTCTTGAATGGGAGGGGGGACTGAGTCAAAAATTGAGCACTGTAGAGCAGTACTTTGACAGTGCTGCGGCAGGTAGGTGTTCTGAGCGTACTTAAGTTTCCAGTTAAAAGTAACAGAGCAAGCTCCAAGTTGGGCACTGAGCAGACTACCTTTGGAGGACAGACAAAGCTTACTTGTTGATGTGAAGGTGAAGAAACTTGGCTATGTAAAATGAGCAGGCATAGCTCCAGGGCAGGAATGGGATGTGACAGCTGTCAGTGCACTTCATCTGTGCTATTAGGCACTGAGAATATGTTCCAGAGCCTGATAATAATCAAAGGTCAAATGCTAATGCTTTTAATCCATTTTAAACGTTTGGAAAGAATCAAGACCATCTTTGCAGTGTTACTGACATTTACCTGTCTCTGATTCTGCTGGTGAATAGTAACTTGAATATTTGTGCGGAGTCCTGGAATGCTATCCTAACTCATGAACATCCACCTAAAGAGAGTTCTCGTTTTGCCTGGTAAGGTCAGCTAACTAGCTGTCATTTAAGCTGGTCTGTGTGCCATCTGAGCTGCAAACAGGTTCCCATGACTGGTTGCCAAAGTGGAAAGAGATTGTCTGGGATATGCCACTGGCTCTTTGGTGACTTGAAACTGGTTGCAAACTTGTTCCTTGACCTCTTGTTTCCTCTCTCCCCCCGCCCCCCTTTTCTTTTTCATCTTTCAGCACAGAAGGAGATCAGCCATGGCGGGTGATGCCATCATGGTGGTGAAAGGCTTGACAAAGCTTAGTAAAGCAGTCCTAGAAACCCAAGCAGGACAGCTTCGGCAGGCGCTCCTTGGGGGCGATGCGGTTACCATTGCAAAGACTCTCCAGGCCACTGCGGAACAACAGTTCAGTTCTGCCTTGGGGAAGATGCAGGTAAGCCAAGCTCTTTGTGCACGGTGTAGTCTGATGTTTTGCTTTTCCTCCAGGTCCTTTTTGGTTTTGTTGTGAGAGTGGCTAGGAACTTGTATCGTGAACTAGAACCTAGCTCTGAAGTGCTGGATCAATAATACGGATGTTGCAACACTCTGGGAATTCTCCAGGATTTCTGTGGTGTGCAGTAGATGCTTGGAGAGGAATGGGAGGGGAATGTTACTGCGAAGTGTTTCTGTTTCTATCACTGAGTGTTTAAGACATGCTGAAAATGAAAAGTGCATTGCTTACCTCATCTAGTCAAAGATAAAGCTCTTCCTAAGACTGGCCAGCAGCTTTGATTTACAATGTATTTCCGACTTCAGTCATTGATTACCTCTCCTTTATCTAAGTGAATGAGCTATTTCAGAGTGAATTAGATTTATCCCAGTGCTTCTTCCTTTCTTTACAGAATTGGTGCATGAGATATTTTTCAGAATAGCCCAAGATAAGGTGCTTGCAGGTTCAGCACTTACAGCCTACCTTGGATTTCCAGAACTGATTTTCAAATGAGGAACATAAGGAAAGCCAAGCTGTCTCTCTTTTTTTTTTTTCTTTTTTTTTTTAAGCAGCAGCTTCTGTTACGAGGCAGGGGAATGGATTTGTAAGAGCTTCACATCTGCAGTGTTGCCATGTCTTGAAAACATGGAGCTTATCTGAGGAAGATAAGTTTTCTAAATCAAAGTCAGTTATCCTTTATTATCCTGTAGAAAGGCAGTGTAGCTCAGATCATGATTTTGTAACAGAAACTGATGAGTGAGGTTTTGATGGTTTTTATACAGTAAGTTTAGACTGTCATGGCAGCCTTCTGTAGCTTCAGTTGTAGAATCTGGGCCTGTGTTTCCTTGGTTCTAGGTAAGCTTGCAATAGGAATATCGTAAGTGTGTTTGTTTATGGAGATAGTGCTTTGTCTTGCCTTTGTCCTCCTTTTGCATCCAAGAAAAGAGAGAGATGCTATGTTCTTCTGTTTCTGTGCATGTTTCTCTGCACAGGAGAGGCCCCACAAATGCACCTGCAGAACACTTGCCCTGCATTGTGAATCAGTTGCATGAGAAGCTGCTGCCAAAGCTCAGTAAGAAATCCGCAGTCTGAAGCTATGATACTTTTCTGTTTTGAAGAGAGGAAAGCTTTTATATTAAGTGACTATATTTCACTTCCCTTGATCTGTGGCAGGGTTTTGGTTGTCTCATGTGCTTTTTTAAAGTTAAGCACGGAAGTAGAGAGGCCTTCTTGCTTGAAATCATCAGACAGTTTTGTGTCACGGTCCCCATCTGTAAACAGATTTCTCCTCTTCCCCCCCTGCTGTGATGTTGAGGTTCAGAATAGCATGAAACCTGTGGAATAACAGGAAGGACCATGTTCTGTTTGTTTCTGTAAGAAGGGGAAATGTAATTAGTGTTTAGGAAAGAGCCTAAAATATGCTGCCTGCTTGCCTGACCGCAGCAGGATTTAAAATCCTGTTGATGGGCTGTAATAGTCATCAGTTCTTCCATGGTATTGTCGCTGCAGAGATGAGTGTCTAGAATATGTCCAGTAGCAAGTAAATAGGAGAGAATTCCCTGCTGCTGACTGACTTTTTTTTTCCTTTTTTCTTTTTTTTCCTACATTGAAAAGTGGTGGGAAATAGCTGGGCTTAGTGGGGCAGATCTTGCGGGTCAGGACAGAACAGAAAAGACTGTCAGGAGAAAGCTTGCCTTGAGTGTTGCTGTGTCGTCTGCTGTCATCCTTGCTCAAGCACAGAATTTTATTTACTTTGGGATAATGACAAACCCTGCCATAGCTTAGTGGTTGAATAATGAAATGTGTTTTCCAGTTGGTAATGTAAGCTCAGCCTTCTATGGCCATGACTTTGCCTATAAGTAGGTATCTAGCATTGCTTCAGGTAGCTTTGGGCTTTAAAGTGCTGACACTGCATGCTTAGGGACAGCATGGGAAGAGGGATCAGGGTAGGGGTAAGCTTTTTGTTGTCCCTCCTAAGTATATCTTTTGTGATGTTGTAGCTCCCATCACCTGTTTTAGCAGTGGGTTGCTTCTAGTGTATTCCACAATAGTGTAAGCAGAACAAAGTGTCTCCAGTATTTGAGAAGCTGTTAATGAGTCTGACCCATTAGTGGGGTTGAAAGATTGCAAGTGACTCCAGGTGTCCTCAGTGTCTCTTCCTTTTTCTCATGTCTTACTGTGAATGTCTGCAGTGCCAAAGTCTCTACAAATTACTTATTGTGGAAACAGGACAGCTTACCTATATGTCCATATCTGATGACTGTGGATGGGTAGGGAACAGGTTTCAAGTTCTTTTCTAAAAATATTTCTATTTTTGTTTGCAGGAACTAGGCAAAAGGCAGGAAAACTTAACAGATCTCAGTGAGGATTTTGATGACTTCTCAGCCCGAGAGACATCAGATGCTGCAATGGACTTCTCTGCTGCCCCTGGCAAGCCTCAGGAACACAGCAGTGAAGGCCCTGGTTACTCTTACACTACGAATGGACCTTTTAAAAGTGCTGGTGAGACTGGAGATTCCGGCATGGGTCAGAAGCCTTTCCCTCCTAAAATGGATGCAAGGTTATTTGGAGGCTTTAGGGACCCTGGAAATCCTTTTGCTGCTGCCTTTGGACAAAATAGGGCTTTTCACCAAGACCATTCCTCCGTTAGTGGATTAACAGCTGAAGATATTGATAAAGCCAGACAGGCCAAAACAGGTTCAGAGCAGAAACCCTACAAACAGATGGTATGTTTTTTTCATTAAGGATTCTCAGTATTATGGTTTCTATACTGGATTGTCCTTACTCACCTTCTCCTGTGTTTCATTTCTTCCTTTTCTGCTCTTCCCTTTTGTGAAGGCAAAAGAGGGAAGTGTCAGTGCTCTTTAACTCTGATCTCTGTGATATTTATTCTGTCAAAAAGCTTTTCAGTCTCTTCTTTCACACCTGCATCCTCTATATCAGATATTCTGGTAGGAGAGGATATCTAAAAAGTGTACATAGGGTTAGACTTCAGTTTTATGTTAGCAGAAGCTCTCCTTTCATTCCCTGGACGATGAGGATTCAGTGTATGTATTGATGCATGTTACAGTAATGATGGGTCTGTCTTTCACCCCTGTTTTTCGGATGAAATGTTGAGTAGATGGGGACAGCTGTAGGATATGAAGATTTGAAGATTGACCTGAAGAGTCTATCTTCTCCTTAAAGGGCCCTGTTCCCTTAAGCTAGCTCTTTTGCTGTGGTTGTGAAGAATGAATTGGCCCTGAGCTCCTCTCAGTGAAGGCTGTGGTTTCCCATACAGTGTATTGCAGTCCTTATAGAGGTGGAAGGAACATTGCCCTGAGCATTAGTAGATTGGAGAGTAGCATAGCTCACAATTGTTGCTTAGGGCTTCATGCCCTTGCATGAGGCAGCACAGAAAGGCCACAGCAGAATTCACAGTGGAGATACTTGGCATCTTCTGCCTCCTTCCCCAAACCTGGTATCAGATGCACTGCAGGTTCACTCACTCAGGATATTGCTTTGATTAAACTGCATGCCTCTGCTGCTCCAGCTGTTGTGTGTGGGGCAATTATGTATGGTGCAGTGAGCCTGGTAACCTTCCATGAGTTTTAATTCCATGTGTGGAAGGGAGTTGGGGTTGGCATTGTGCTGCTTCTCCAAGTTCAAAATATAAGGGCTGCTGAGGTGAAAGTAAACATGGTGTTTCTAAACATGTTTGACAGCTTTTCTATGTTACCTGCCCTTTTGTCTGCTCCTGCTCAGTGTCTGTTTCAGTTCATGGTGTGTTTGTTCTGCACTGTGTTCACTTGAAAATCCCTCAACATATATAAGGCTTGGTGTTCAAGAGAAGTTTTCTGTATTAGAGTTGTTCGAGTGCTTTCAAAGTTGCACTCTGAATTTCCATGTATCTGACCAGATGCCCAGTGCATTTGTGGATTTCTTTGTTTTCATTTCCCTCTCCTTTTGCTGCAGCTCAGTGAGCGGGCCCGGGAGAGGAAGGTTCCTGTCACAAGGATTGGACGACTCGCCAACTTTGGAGGTCAGTTTGCACACCCACATTTGCGAAGTCACTATGTTTGCACATACTGACTAACGGCTGGCCGTGCCAGTGCTCCTCCCAAAGTATTAGTTGGTTCTGTTTGCTAGTTTAACTTGTTAACAAGAGCTGGCTAGCTCAGAGCCTGGCTTGGGCTTTTTCATTACGATTGTGGATCTTGACTTTTAATCAGAATGAAGTTATACTTTGAATCCTGCCTTCTATTGCTCTCTCACCACATCTAACTGCTACTGTGATTACTATGGCAAAGAAAAAAGCTCCCTATTTAAGCAGACCTTTCAGATGCATTCAGCAAGCTACCTGTAAACAAGAACTACAGGGTTGGCATGGGTTTTCATTTGTCTTAAGACAGCAGGCTGATATATTCCTGGAGCTTAGTTTTCACATGCCTGTTCTGACATGGAAAAAAAAGTCACTCTAAAGAGTTAAATATAAAACATCCTTTTGGTATTGATTTTTGAGGGTTGGGAGACCATAATAGTAAAGGTTTGATTTTACTTGGTGATTGCTTATAAACCATTTTCTTCCTGGAAGTATGTGAAGTCTGAGCTTGTAAGCTTGTGAAGCTAGCTGAAACCTGTGTGAATTTTATTTGCAGAATGGGATTTACTGTGTAAAAAAGCAGCTAAATATCTTCAGTAATGTTAACAGATGGTGCTTATCTAATGTCTTATATCCAAAGCCATCACAGGACTTAACATGTTTGTTGAGAAAAAGGGAACTATCACAGTACTGCAGGTGGAAAAGATGATCACAGCTATCTTAGCTAATCATTAGATGAGTAGTCTTTCTGGTATTTTTTTTGTGACTGTAAATGTTTTCTGATGATAAACTGTTTCCCAAGTAGCATGTTAGGCTGTTGTGGCTCTTGTGATTCTCTTCCACAAAATTTGATAGAGAAGCACATGTGGAAAGTAGACATCCTTGTGTTACGGATCCCAGAAGAAAGAAAAACAGCCTGTCAAATGTAATTTGGATCAACTATTATAGAAAGAAAACAGTTATTCTTCCTCTTTGTGTCTCTTTGTCAGAGTAATATGCACACTGGGAGGAGTTAGGGGCAGGGACTGACTCTATGGAGTGCAGGAATAAACAGCAAGTGAGTTTTGTGATAATGTAAGATTTTAATGCTGGTCAGAGCTCTTTAACCCTGTAGTTTATTGCAGGTGCTCTGGCTTTTCGGCATGTTTAGTATTCCTTAAAGGGAAGCAGGATTTGTGATCTGCTTTTTGGAGTAACAAAGCATCCCTTTAACTCACTTGACTTCTTTGTTTTTGAGCTCCAGTAGCATACAGGTCTCTCTGTTCTAATCTAGCCTTGATTTTTATGGAAAGTGTCACAGCACTTCTAGCTGTCATCTTCCAAATTTATCTGTGGCTGCTTGCTGACAGCTGGTGGATGTGAAGTGGCAGATGACCAAATCTTCTTTGTGAACTTTGAGTTCCAGTGCTGTCACTGTACACTCCAGCTCTTGGCACTCAAGGCTGTTGCAGGAGGAAAAGCTGACTCATGCTTCAAGGGGAAATATAACTAAGTACCTGTCTTCTCCTAACCTCAGGTTAAAAAACAAACAAAAAAACACCCACCAGACTAAAACCATGAAGGGAGAGAAAGAAAGAGATTGTTTATAAGCAGCATCCTCAGTCATATCTCTGTGTCATCTATTTTTTGGTCTTGCCCTTTTCCTCCAGTTGTGTGTTTTATATGATTGAAAATGCTGGCAAGACAGACCTCTTGCTTTTGGACTGCTTTTGGGGGGGACATTGTGTTGCAAAAAGGTGTTCAGATTCTTCAGTCTGCAATCTCGTGGTAGCATTCATTGCTTATCTTTCCCTCTGAATTTTTCCTTGCAACAGCAAGGAGAAATATTACTGTCAGTACACTAGCCAACGGATCTGGCCTTAGAGGTAGGTTTTTTCCAGTTTAAGAAATCCCTTGGTAATACTTTGTTAGGCTGGGTAATGCTTGAAGAAGGTTTGAGGGTGTGGCGAGCCTGAAATATGTGGGCAGCGCCACATGGGAAGGACCACCTGTAAGGAACAGTTCTTAATGGTCAGATCTTGATCCAGACTGATACGAGCTTTTAAACAGCCTCTAGAACAGCACAGAAAGTGGGACTGCATTTATAATGAGGAGCAGCTCCTGCTTGCTCCAGGTTTAGTTTTTTTTCTGACCTGTGCATGGCCTTGAGAGAGCCAGTGTGACTGTGAAACCTTGGCAGCTACTTCTAGTGGGGCTCTTCCTGGCTGGCTCATATCTGATGAGAAATGTTCATTTCAAATTGCATCTTTTATGAAGCATTTTAAGTGCTTAAGCCAGGAAATATTAGCTGATGGCAAGAGCTGTGGTGTGCCCTTCACTTTTACCTGTTTTTGATTCCTCTGAAGTTGTTGGTGAGCTTACAGTTGGCTGTTTTCCTCTTAGATTGTGAGCAGGGGAAGGTAGTACTTGTGTGCCTCTCTCCTAGCTGCTTACTGTCCTCACTGTCGGTCCTTTCTGGGTATTATTCTCAGGAGTGGTGCAAGAGGTAATGTCTATAATTTTAAAAAATATCTGAGAGCTGATGAGTGAGGCTGATCAAGGGAGTCTCATGAGGGCATAGGAGGCAGTTTCCAAATGAGATGAAAATTGATTTTTGCTTTCCCAAGATCTAACCCAATTTAATGTATTCTTTTTTTTTAGAGAAGGCAAGGTAAGCTTGAAGTAAATGAAGTATTTCAAATCTCAGTGGTAGGTGAGTTGGAAGTTCCCTGTGCCTGCACAGTGTATGTTCTCTTTTGTGGATTTTCTCATCTTGCCTTTTCACTGGAAGTCAGAAACAAGGTGTAGGATGATTTAATTAGAGTCTCCAATTACATTACTGGTTTTTGGGAGCACCTGCTGCTGATGTGGGATGATGGTTAACAGCTGGAAGGAGCCCTTTTGCAGGGGATATCACTGTTAACCTGTGGAACAGTAGTGACCCAGCTCTGTCTTTTCTTCCTAGGACATTCAAATTATTAGAATTAAATAGCGGATAGCAGGGTTGGGGGGGTGATTATTTCCTGTTTTCCTAGCTGCGTCTTTGTATTGCCTTGAGAATGTTAAGGGCAGAAGGCTGCTCCATATCTGTGAGGGAGCGTAGCTTGGAGCAAGTAAGCTTTTATTGTGCCGTTTCTTGTGGGCTTTGGGGGTACCATCTTCACTTGAAAACCCCAGGAAATCAGTGTGGGTAATATAATGGTTAAGGTAGATTCTTCCCCTACCACCTCCACACCAGTCAAGCTAGCATTTGACTCTGACTTTCCTTGGTGGGTTAAAACCCACTTTTTTTTCCTTTATTTCCATATTAGAAGAGCATCTTTTTAGACTTGAAGAAGATAGAAAGATGTTGAGTAAGTCAAAAGCGCAGAGTTCATGTGACTATTCCTAGGGTTCAGATAGCTGAGCTCCCATGCTATTGGCATGATCCTGTTCACACTTGAATCATTCCTCATCCTGTCTTCACATGTTTTTTGTTGTCCCCTGATGTTATAAGGAATGTTGATCTCTCAGCTATGGTGTCAGGACACTCTGGTGGATGATGGACAAATTAGTAACAGGAGGCAGAAATACTTGGACTGCAGAGTTTGCCTGGCTTCTCACCTCTTCTGGGAGCAAAGAACATTTTGCTGGAAAGATTGAAGATAATTTTCTCCAATGATTGCATGTAATACTGAGCTGATGTTTCTCTGTAATCAGCACAAGATCCTCTACTGAACTTCTTTATCCTTTATGTGTGTTTTTGTATGCTTCTTGCAGCAGCTGGAGTGGCTGCTGGTAGATGTATTTATAGTACTAACTATCATCCTTGATTTTTATTTATTTATTTTATTTTGGTATGTGTTATTTTTTTCTTCCCAGGATTGGAATTGGTAAAACAGACTTTTCTGCAATTTTTTTTTGTTCCATGCTTGTTTTGCAGCCTGATGGGTCATCAGTTCCACCCACACAGTTCTTGATCTTTTCTTTATTTCCACTCTCCTTTCCTTGTATCATTTGACTTTTCTAAGCAGTTTGTCTCCCTTGATCATATTCCTGGTTTGTAAGTTTATCTTAATGATACAATAAGATCCCTTTGCAATAAAGAAAATTCAGGAAGCTTGCAGTGATGCCTAGATCTAATGTGATTGTAGCAATTTTGCAAACAAAAATAATAGCTATCCTCTTGAGGCATCATATTGTTTAATCTTACTAAAATACACACACGACTGACAACTGTAGGATTCAGATTGTCATGTGAGTAACAAGTGAGTGTGCCTTTCTTCTGCTGAGTGTTTAATGCTCAGCAAGCCAGTGGGAATTGATGCACAACTGTCTGCAGCTTGCATCGTGTTCTGTGTGGTGCTTGTGGTGTTTGATGTGACCAAAACCAGGGCACAGGCTGCTCCAGGGGAGAGTCTCACCCACCCCTGTGCTTGGCAGGCTGAGCAGAGTGATAACAGCCCATTCAGTCTCGTGTTTGTTTTGTTGTGTCAGTTGCTGAGCAAGAGGATTCTTCCCCGAACAAAACTGATTATAGATCATCTCTTGATGAGCTTTGTTTTAAGTGTAACGTGTGCTGGAGATGTCTGGAAAATGTCTGAAGAGGCACTCTGCTGGTGTAAAACCAAGTGGCATTTTCCAGGCCTGAAATAATCTGACTGCGTAAAGTGCAAAATACAGGAGTGTGACTTTCTAGAGGTGCTCAGGGTTGTTATTTTCCACGGTGCTGAACCATGGTTGTTCAGTGATGCTGAAAATTGTCCCGAAATTATTAATCTTAGAGGAAATACTCATCTTGCAGATAGGGAAGATGAAGGATGTCAGGAGTGACTTGTCCACGGTCAGAGGAGGATAGTGCTTTTCTACAGCTGCACAGGTTCTTTGGAGGGATGACTTGTTTCTGGTAACAAGTGAATGGCTTGTTCACAACACAAAATGCCATGTGCTGGTCAGTTGTGCTTTCTTCGCTTTGGTGGCTTTAGTCAGGGTAGTGGAGGCAGGTAACACTTCTTTTATAGTCATAGCTTAATCCGTGGCTCTGAGATAATGCCCTGGAATTCACCGCTTCAAAGGGTGATAGTGCCCATGGAGTGCTGATGTTTGGTCTCATGGTCTTGTGTTGTTGTGTGTGGTTACTCCTCAGCACAGCTCCTTGGAATTGCAGGTTATAGCACTGCTTGCATAAGGTGGGCTTCAGGAAAAACGTGTTTCTGCTCATCATAGTCAACGAGCACATGGAAGTCAAAGACAGCCAATGAGCACAAATAATCCTGAATGCTTAGGCAGCAGGGCCACAGAGCCTCCAGCTCTACTGGCAGTGGCTTCATCTAAATACAGTTTTGCTTCCCCCTGCTGTGGTGGCATGGTGGGGGATGAGGGGGATTCTCTTCTTTCCTGAGAATTGTACTTTGAGAACCATGTTTGTGAGATTTGTTTTCTTCCCTTCTTCTGAGCACCACAATTTGAGTCTACAGCAGGACCTTGGCCAGAGCATGGGGCTCTGAGTTGTGCTCGTTGACATGCATTTTAAAAGCTGGACATCCCAGACTGACGTAGCCTGTGATACCTGGCTGGCATGCTAGGATGAAGAAGTATAAGAGAAAACTGTTTAGTGTCAAACTTGAAGATGACTCCATTGCAAAAGCCAGGATGTTCTAATCAAGCTGTTTTGCTGCTGTTCATTTGACTGTGGCTTAAGGTTAATTACAAAAAATGTCTCCATATGTGTCTCAAAAGGCTTTTTTATTCTGACCTGGGTCTTTTTCTTATTTTAAAGGACTAGCTGTCGGTCTTGGCATTGGGGCATTGGCAGAAGTTGCAAAAAAGAGCCTGAGACCTGAGGAACGCAATGGTAAGCCCTTTCCACATCCTTTTTCCCCCTCTTTCTTTTTTTTCTCTTTTTTTTTTCCCCAGACACAGTTTACCTGTATTTGCAAAATATTAATCTTTTGAAAACTGGGATGGAGGGGCAGTCAGAATAACAGGGGGATGTGGGTAGTTCTCTTATTTTTAACATAACCCTTCTCCACCTCCAGACTCTTCTCCCATCTAAGTACACCACAGCCTTACTACCTAGACAGATGTCAGAAGTATATGTGAGAGAATTAGTTTATTCCAGCACGATTTGTACAGCTTGCTTTCCCACAGCTGCTCCTGAGCTTGAATACTATCCCTGTGCCAACTCTTGGATTGTCCTGGTTGGCATAACAATTTTTTTTAAACTGTTCAGGGAAACCATTTAGTTCTGTCAGTACAGAAAGTGTAGACGAGCCTGTGTGTCTGAAAACTTTGTTAGTGGTTGCAGTGGTTGTCAGGATGCTCTGCCTAGGAGGAATTTGGAAGATGGCTGCTGTCTTTTAAGAGAGACAAAACACTTCATGTACATGTTAAATGGCAATTATCTACTTCCAGTATCTGTATACCGCCTTCTTCTAAAGGATTCTCATAACGGGTCAAAACGTTGGGTCATGCAAATCAGCCTGATGCTGCTTTCTTCCCAGCTTGTTTGAAACTGGAGGTAAAATGTTCCTAAGTTATACCTGGCCATGTCATCATGGCTTTCTTCTAAGCTTATATGTTGGTAAAATGTGGTGGTACCGAGTGGTTGTGTGTGGGTAAATAGTTTAGGGCGTAGAAGGTACGTTGTGTTCTTTCATAGAAAACATGAGATTACTCTAAAGCTTATGACTCCATTCACTTGTTTCTTATCCAGGAAAAGCTTTGGTGGGATACTGCAAAATGTGAAGTTCTTTGTTACAGTTATTGCAGGCTGTTTGGTCTTCAGCTGGTCTCTCTGGTTTGGCTAGTGTGTGTGTGTATTAATAATAATACAGATCATCTCCAATGACTGGAGGGAACTGATGCAAGAGTTAAGCACTTGCAGCTAGAATTAAAAATGCAGTCAAATCATTGCTGGTTCAGAGGAATTGCTTTGAGATAATGACAGCTGCTGGGTCCTTGTAATTTTACTCTGTGGCCAGTAGCATTCTGCTGCAAGACCAGTTTGTGGCTTCCCCTGGGTTGTCTTTGGAGGAAGGTGGAAACTGAGACAGTGTAAACCTCTATTCCAGGAGGTACTGATGTGACTGGAAATGGAAGAAATTTGGAGGGATGACAAGTCTGAAAAAACCCCAAACAAAAAACAATACCTCAGCAGATGAAACACTTCCTTGTGGTGGGGGGACAAGGGTAAGGCAGGGTTGTGTGCCACCCAGGACACTACTTGTTAATATTTGCATCTTTCTATTCCCTGTACAACTAGGCAATGCTGAGCAGCCCAGCAGAAAAAAAGGACCCTTGGCAAAGAGTTATTGTTTCTCTCCGTGACCTGAGGTGTTTGAGGCTGGGTGGGTTTCTTTGCTTTAATTTAAAAGCATGCATTCAGGCAAGCGTGTAGAGAATCCTTGAAGGCTTTTGCTTTCAGCGCTTGTGATGTTTGACAGGTGGTTCATACCTGTTGGAAGCTCATTTGCTTTGCTGTTAACAGAGGAGGAATTGCACAACAGTTGGTATTTCTCTGCTTGCCAGATTATTTTCTAATTGGGCACACCCCAAAGTGAAAACATGAGCTTGCAGAGCTATGACATTTGAGGGAATAACATGAGCTTTGTTACTTTTCTTTATAGTGTGAGAGAGGATTTTTTTTTTAGAGGGCAACAGACACTTTCTCCTTGTAATAAAGCAATTTCAGCTTTAGACCTTTTTCTTCTTGCTAGGGAAACTATTATTTTCCTATATAACTATAACTTTGTGCCAGAAGCCTGCTTTAGAGCCTGAGTTATGCTTTGGGAAGAGTAATTTTCTTGAACAAACCTTGATTAAAGAATAAGGCAATGAGAACTATTGACTTGGATGCTAGACAAGGGAGTTAAAAAATGACCTCTCTTTTATTTTTAGCTGTCTTTCTTTTTTTCTTGTTTCCCCTCTTGCTGTCATGTCTGCTTAAGTAAGAGCTTGAAGCTGTGCTTATACTGTAAAAGGAGAAGGGTAGTGGGACTGAGAATGGGCCAAGGACAGCAAATGTTGAGGTGAGGCAGAAGCAAAAGACTATTTCAGCCCTCATACTCTCCTGGAGCTTCTCAGGCCAAGGACACAAGAAAGTCTCCCAAGTGACTCGGCTACAGCCTCTAGCTATTGTCCTTGGATGTGTTTCCACAGGATTTTACAGTGGTGGGTAAGGCTCCACGGATGAGAACTCCCTCCATGTACCGTGCTCCTGCAGG
>NW_010135497.1:23893-65299 GCF_000699245.1 Pterocles gutturalis
AGAGGATACGTACACAGCTCTGAGTCCAAGATCCCATTTTCTTCCTGTTCTTCTGGCAGTACCAGTCTTAGCTGTTCTTGGGGGAAATCTCTTGACATAGGTACCTCTACATTTCTTCAAAAATACATCTGTACCCCTTTCATGATTTCAGATTGAGGCACTTGTGTCCAAGTTTTCTGTCTGCCAGCACCGTAAGCTTTGGTAAGACCTATCTCTGTTGAGAATGACACATTGTCCTGTTCTCTGGAAGCTGATAGAGGATGTCTTTTTTCTCCCCACTGCTGTAATATTAATAGTAACTTCTTGGCACTTAAAACTTAAACAAGTGGGATGTGTATATGCCCAAAGGCATGCTGAAGAATTTCATGCTCTCACTGGCATCCAGGAGTGATGGCAAAGAGCCTTCTCTTGGTTACCCTCCTCTTTTCATCAGTACAAACAAAAAGTGTCTTCACACCATTTAAAATGGATCTACAAACACTTGTCCTTCAGTGACATGCCAGAAGCTCCCGAGCTACAAGTGATCCTCGTAGCGTGGCTTGTACTACTTCTTCCTATTGCTTTTATCAAATGGAGGGACCACAAATGCCTCCTCTCCTGCACGTTCTCTAGCAATTGTGCTAGTGCTGATCTGTCCTTTCAGGCTCAATTTTCCCATCCGTGTTCAGTAGCCACAGGGCCCTTCTCTCTCTGCCTCAGATTGTCGCCATTTGCATAAACAGTTCACTTAAGGGATTTATCCTAGAACAAGAAAGTCTGGTGCAAGAGTTGGTGAATTTCTTGCTTCTCCATACAATCCTGATGTCCTAGACATAAATTCTTTTCTCTGCCAAATTCCTATGAGTAGGTGCAGGTTTCTTCTTTTTAAGGGCTTGAGGGCCTAATGCTGCCCTGTAAGTTCTTTAAGTGGTTTTGTTCATCTTTTTTTTTTAAGAGGATGGCTGTACTTGATTTCCAGTAGGAATTTTCTTGGTAGGCTGATGTAACTAATTAAAAATAACTTCCTTGGTCACTGGTGACCTTGATGGCAGTCTCAGTATTTAGAGTGTGTATCAAAATGCAAGGATGACATGGGGTGGGAATGGGAGGGTAGAATAAATTTCCAGGAATAAAAATGAAAGAGTGCCCAGATAAATAGCTGCCATTACTAGTAAAGAGACCCTGGGTTCAAGGTCAACTTTGTAACTTATTAATGACCTATACTGGGCCATTCTACTAGGCACTGTGCAAATGCCAGGCTGGGCAGAGCCCCGAAGCACTGGCAGCTGGGCTGGGTTTGAATATAGAGCTGTTGTCTTATGAAAAGGAATAATGCATTCTCCCTGAGTTTCAGTTGTAAGCGTTTAGGCTACAGTCTTGGCTTTTCCATTGCCCCAAAGTTTGTATGGTGGATGGTCCTAAAAACAAATACAGGCAAAGTCCAGCGGCTAGGTCTCCATTTGGCAGTAGGTAAGGAGGTGGAAATGCAGTGGTACAGCTGTCAGATGCACATGGGTTTGGAGGAGTTCATGCAGATTCTGGATTTGGAAAGGAAGATGTGGGTCAGGTACCCCTGAAGGGAATCTGCCTCTGCTGTGGAAGAGCTGATGGGCTCCAGGCTCTGTGATTGCAGAAGCTTTCATTGCTGAAGTCTCCTTGTTGCTACAGCTTGTTTAGATGTGACTTCTATTTGTGTTTTTTTTACTTTCCCTCATGAAATAGGTTAAAAAAAAAAAAAGAACTTTGTGACCTTAAGATGGGGAGGAAATTGTAGCATCAAAAGGTACCTGCAGTCTTTGGGAAAAATGTTAACTTATGAAAAAATCTGCCAGTTTTCAGTGAACTTGTGCTGAGTTCTAGTTCCACTTCCTTTCCACTTAGCCTTAGAAGCCTATGTCTGTTTTCTCTGTTTTCCTTTTTGCTTGCTGCTTACATAATCTTGCTTTTGACTCTCACTTTCAAGTCACCCTCTTGTTCATGCCCACTTTTAGCAAAGTACATAAACAAGCAACAGGTGACCACGTGCTGTGGGGCAGCATGGTGATCAGGTAGTGCCCCTGTGGGCTTGGCTTGAATGAGAAGCACACCAGAAGAGGAGGAGGAGTGCCTGTGTTTGGCTCTTTCTCTGATAAAACTATTTTTAAATTGTCAGGGTTCATTGGCTTCTGGAGGTGACTTTAATGATTAACTCCTTTATCCTGCTGTCGACTTAGGGTGTTTGTGTGTGCAGGTGGTGTGAAGGACTTTGACTTAGTATACTGTTTCCCCAGCTCCTGTGTGTCTGTATGTCAGAGCTCACGCAAGGGTTCATTCGCCTCATCATTCCTAAGGATGCAGAATTTTCCTGATGGGACAGGTGAGAGCCAGAGCTCTGTTAGATGGTTCCAAGGACTCTACTCTCCAGAGCCAGCTTTTCAAATGGGCAAAGCCTTACATCCTTCTGCCTTAGGCAGCTGTACCTAGTCAGCCTCTCAGACTCCTTACATCCAGGATCCAGAGCAAAATGTGTTCTGAGGATTGCTGTGTGGGGTGCAAATGGTGTCTTCTGGGCCCATCCTGCTTCTCTGCATCTTGCTCTCAAGAGCAGGATAGTTGTCCTGTGTACTTCCTCCTGGTGTTTTTATTCCTCTCTCCTTCTCACGTACATGCTTTACTTGGGATAGAGGTTTGGACAGATGATGTCCCACATGCAGTGCCATCTTCCTGCTCTCCCACAAAACCAGGTAAAGGACAGGAGGGGCTGAAGGACAGGGAAGGGCAATGCTTGGCATCCTTTGTGCATGACCAGTGGAGAGTTGTGTGGCATCACTTCTCTAGGGAAAGCTTTGTAAGCAAGCCAGCTGCTTGCTGGGGCTGAAGGGTGCCTCTCAGATCAGTAACATGGTTTAGTGCCTCAAGGGGATTGTACTGAGGTGTGTGAGCCACCAGAGTTTAGAGAGCAGCTACTTCAGTCTGATGCTTGCTTCTTTCTCCTGTCCCCTGGCCAGTCTGAGCTCCCACTGTATACCTTCCTGGGAGTGAGATGGAGAGGATCTCTTGCTGCTGCGGTCACTAATGACACATCAGTAATTTCCATCTGCCTGTGATCTTCAGGGCTGTTGCAGCTGCTGTGCCTTTTTGGGCCCTGCTTGCCGAATATGTGGGCTTCAGCTGTTCTGTCCTTTGTACCCTTTCCTCTGAAGTGTTGGGGGGTGAAAAAAAAGAATCTCCAAGATCAGCATACCAGCTGTGAGCCCTGCAGCCTGGCTGTAAGACCTGACCTTCCTCCTGCTTGGCTCTCCCTCAGCAGGAGCTGAGCTGCAGCCCCAGGAGAAGTGGGTGGTGAGTGCCTGCCTGCCCCTTCTGTCCCTACTCTGCTGGGCATCACCTGGAGAAGGAGTTTTGGGTTGCTTTTCCAAAGGGACCACAAAACTGAGTCAGGGTCTCCTTCTCTCCTCCTTCCCTCTCTCTTTAAAGGAAAAAACCAAAACAAACAAAACCCCCCCCAAAACCTGGAGGAGAAGTGCTGCTTATGCCCCATAAAAACCACATCACACACTTGAGGCCGTGGCGCTGGTGTGTAGATGGCTGCAAGGATTACTTAGCGAGCCTGTCAGATATCAGGCTTTACCCTTTCTGGAGTATGGGAATGTTTGTGTATTTTGGGCCTTGTTCTGGGCAAGCTGATGCCTGCATGACTGCTGATGGGAGTTAAGGACAGAAGGGTTTGGCCTCTGCCCTGCACGGCCTCTATGTTGAGTCAGAACAAGTGAATAACTACCCTGAGAATGATGTTCTGTCTAAAGGGAGCATCTTTCCCAGTAGCAAGCTGCCCATAAGAACATGGTGAGGAATGCCATTCACATGTGAGGATGTAGAATGGAAAAAGGTTGGCAATCTCGACAACAGGAATTAATTTCCCTTCCAGCACAGTTGTCCAAGAAGAGCAAGGCATCACGGATGAGAGCTTCTGCTGGGCTTCTCCTGTGAGGACTATCTCCAGCCACCCTGGATTTGACTAGCTTGATTAACCTCATTACAGATTTACAATCTGCTTTTACAAAACACTATATGCAGCCATGGTGTTTTGGGGTTATGGTGTTGGGAGAGTTCATTTTGCATGTGCATCAGGAGACAGGAAACTTCAGTTTGATTAGAAAAGAATGTTATCATGGACTTAAAGGTGTGAAAGCTGTGTCTGCTCTCTACAGATGCCTAGTGCACGCTCTGGATGTGCAATTGCACAGCAATATGTGTTTATATATGAATCTATGTATTTTGGGTAAGAATTACTGGATAGGAGAAAGGAGGTTTGGTGCTGGTATGAAATCCTGCTCTAAGAAGTGCCAGTGCATTCTCAGTCTATCCCAGTGTGCTGTCAACGCTTTGGACAATTCCTCCTTGCTGTGGCTCACCCCTACTCCCCTCTGAGGCCATGGCTATGCTGCAGCCTATGGCATGGGACTAGGGAGACCTTTATGTAGTGCTTTAGGCTGAGCTAGCTGACACAGCGAGTTTAAGCACCAGTGTCTGCCCAGGATCCTGAACACGTCGCACTGACTCCATGGATATCTGTGCTGCTGTGACTTGCTGCTGTTGGCCCTCAAGCCAGCCATGTCAAAGTCAGAACAAGACCCTTGTGTCCAAATGCAGTCCTTGCCCCTGGGTTGCAGTGAAGGCACTGAGTGTAGTCCTGGTTTGATTTCTCTGGGGAAAGGCAAATCCGCTGAATGTGGACCACAGTGGATTGAGCTCACTGAGGTAAGGGTGCACTTCATCCATACACTTTCTCTTCTCAGGAAAGAAAGCAGTGATGGATTCCAGCCCATTCCTGTCAGAGGCCAATGCAGAAAGAATCGTGAGAACCTTGTGCAAGGTCCGGGGAGCAGCACTGAAGCTGGGACAGATGTTAAGCATTCAGGGTAAGTGGTAGCACAGATCCTCAGCTATCCTCCTTAGTAGCACTGTCAAGTAGGGCAATCGATTTTTTGTTTTGTTTTGGTTTTTTGTTTTGTTATACATGGTCATCTGTCTGGAACCAATGTCAAGTGAATGTGGAGAGACTAGAAAACTGGCCTTCTTATGTGAGAGCAATGATGGAGATATGTTTGACTCAGTTCAGTCTAATCCCAGTATGAAATAACTAGATGTGTGCCCTATACACCACCACCGTCCCAATGTCCCTATTGTGGCAGGTGCACAACTGAAATTGGTTGAAAATAAGGTGATGCTCTCTGTGAATCTTAATGCCTGTATTACGAGCAATTGTTGAGAAACAGCTATATAACACTTTGTACGCAGGTGTCCTAGAAAGGAAGATGGCGACAAGAACATGATTCTGTCCTTTGTTCACCAAAACTGGTCAAAGTTATATCCATAGCCCTCTCTCTCCCATTACAGCATATTTATGGTTTACATGCTTTGTTGGCACTGAAGCTTTGCTGGAAAGACCAGTACAGCTGGTAAGATTATCAGGTGTAAAACACTTGTTTTCATTTTGAGGAGACTTCAAGGTAGTACTTACTCCATCAGGCTCTCAAGTCAGTGATCACAGGTCAAGGCATGAGTGACATCAGTGTCTGCACTGAACTGTTAGGTTACTCCTGAAAGATAGCAGGTGTGCTGAATTCAAACCTTATCTGGACCTGTCCACTGCCCAACTTGATAGGGAAGAACCAGCCAAAAATAGCTGTTACACTTGTCTGGAAATAGCTTTCAAGATGTCACTGAAACTGAGTCAGTGTCTGCGTGTTTGAAGTACTCAGCTTGGTTGGCTTGTGCTTCTACTTGAATTTCTGTAGGTGTTGACTGATGAGGCTGGATCTAGTATTGTATTAAATAACTTGGGCTAGCCAATAAAGCAGGACCAGCTCCCTGTTCCAGAGAGTCCCGATTGTGTCATTGCATCGTTCTTCACTTGCTAGTCACTTGTTTTAGGTGTGTGCCGGGCTTACGGGAATGTTAACAAAGCTAGGTGAGAGGCAGCAGCTCTGTTTTCTCACCCTCTAAAACTGCCAGGTGCCAATGACTGGTGGTTCATGGTGCAGATCAGGAGGAGCTCTTGTGCTCCTTGCTTTCTGTGGCCAGTGCCTCTGGTGTGTAGGGTGAGTCAGCCATGTCTGGAAAATGGCTCCAAAGTGAACTTGCCTGGCATAGGTGGGGATTAATATAAAATTCTTAGGACACTATTGAGTTGCACCTAATGTGTGCCCAGAGCCTGGTCATAGCTGTCCTAGGCTTGGATGTGAGTGAAGACAGAATAGCTGTGAGAGGCCAGCTCTGAGAAGCAGAAATGCTCTGGATTTTTGTCACTTGCCTGCTGTCTTCTCATGTTAGTGAGCTCTGGCAGGAGTGTCAAATGCTTGCTGATTGACTTCACTTGGGTGTCAAGAACATACAGACCTTTAGCAACCCCAGTGGTGCTGCCCAGCCCTCTTTTGACTCTTGGAAGCAAGTGGTGGCCTGGTGACTTTGAACTGGCATGTTTATTAGCAGGGATGTGTGCTAATTGAGCACAGGGGGTCTGTCTTGCCTTGTCCAGGTGCAGCTGAGCACCTGTGAGCTAAACCACTCAGAAATTACAACATTATGTCCTTAAAAACCCTGCTTCTGGGAGTCAGTGGATTTGTTAGGGACCCACATCCCTGAAGGTCATGCACAGAAAGGATGCCAAGGGTCCCAAATCGTCCCGTGTTCTGGTGCGTGTGCTCTGGAAGAAGCTGGAAAGGCAGTTGCATTCACCAGTTGAGACTGCCTTGCCTTGACTCTTGCTTCGTGTTTTGTTCCAGTAAGGCCTCATCAGTTTACCACAAAGACGTATAACCTTGTTCATCAGCATGTTGTAAGCCTCGTTTTGTCAGAGTTGCCTCTGCAACATGATTGATTTTTAATGTTGCTGCTGAGTTTCTGTACAGTCAGTCTGGACTTGCAGGTTTCTTGGCTATTTGGTGTTGCACTAATGAACAAAGTGGTGGTCAAACAGCCCCAGTTAAGAATGCCCTCTCAGACTAAAGGCTGAAATACCTTGTGAGGTTTTTTTTTTTGGATGTCGGCAATAAGAAGTTGATCCTAAATGCGATACCTTGACACAAATGGCTTCTGGGGAGCAGGAGTCACTTTTAGTGAGGTTCATTCTCTTTGTGCACAGTCATCCTAGGAGGTGTAGGTTATGTTGCAGCATGGCACCTAATACTTTCACATATCCCTGAGAAGAATTTTTATAATGTTGAGATGCTTGGCAGCGACACGCCATTAATGATAGAGCAGAAGTCTCTTTCAGTGTTTGGAATGTGCATGCAAATACAATGTTTAGCCTTCCTGCAGGGATGTAACGTCACAACAGGAGTTTTAGTCACTGTTCCTCTAAAGCCTGTTGATCTCTGACTTGCAGGGGCGGAATGGGAGCTCGTCTTAAACTCCTGTTGATTCCACATTGGAGTTTTGTTAGTGCTTTTAAATGCTGCTCATGGCTTTGGTGGGACTTTCTAAACAATGTTGAGTGTTAATGTCATGTCTCTGGATTATGTTATCTTTTTCTCACTGTTCCTTTCCACCCCTCTTCCTGGGACAGTGCTCTTAAGGTAGCTGTTTCATGGTTCCTGGGATAGACTTATTGGTTGTATGTGCATCTGTAAAGGCAGAGGAATGACAGATTTTTATCTGAATGTCCCAAGTGCATGTCATATGCAGGTTGAGATCTCAAGAATAAGGCTGGTAGCCTGGACTTTTTTCCAGCACGGGGAGAGCAGCAGATAAATCTAAATCTAATACTTCCATAAGCCTTTATGACATGAAAAGTTTGCCAGAACTGGTGGCTTTTCTCTTGGCTGTTGTAGAAGCCTTTGCTCAAAGGAGAGGACCAGCCTTTCAAGATGTTCCTACCACTCCTTTTTCTTATGAGTGTAAATACTTTCTTGATAAATTCTTCTGATTTATAATAACTTACTTTTGGCTCAGCTGTGTTCTCTTCTGCCCACTTGTAGTTGCTTTGCATTTATGTGGTTGTTTACAGTAGCAGATGATGAATCTTGATTCCTCGTGAGTTCAAAACTTACACGTGTAAATGGTGCATTACCACTGCACAGCTTTCTAGAGAAGCTGCTGCTCCTTAAAATGAACTGGATTAAACTGTGCTATGAACCTGGGAGTGCTGGGATGACTCTCCAGAGGGCTCCTCTGTGACCTGTGTTTCATGACACACTGTGGCCTTTCCTAGACCTGAATGCTGTACTGCTCTCAGCAAGAAGATGGGCTGGTGGATGAGAGAGGCTTGTGCAGAGCACCCTGCTCTTGGGTTTGTGTGACGTGCCATCACACCAAAAGCCTCTGTGCTGTTGTGTAGAGCTGCCCACTGCTCTCGGCAGTGCTGCTGGACAAAGCGGAGGAGCACTATAACACCTCATGCTTGATTCCAAAGTATAAAAAATTTCTTAGTATGCTTTCTAGTGTATTCATACGTTGTCTTTCCCTTGGTAATTGGGAGGGGGTGTACAGAAACTTTCTCCTGCTGCAGCAGCAGGGTAGCTTAGGAGATGTTGGGTAATGTGCAGGTTTTTGGTGGTTTTTTTTTTTTTCGCAAGAGTGAAAAGGAAGGAGTAGCTTTTTTCCCCTTTATTTTGCTACTTGTGTATAGGACTTCTGTTTGTCTCATTTCTAAAGGTGTGATGCCTCAAGAGGTGTGCCTCAGGTGCTACTTCTGGGTATGGAGAGTCTCTGAACTAGAATTATTTCCAAAACCTCCCTTGGGGTGTGCCTGGGAGGACAGCCTAGCTTGTCTGAATGCAGGTGCATGTTTCTTTGTGTGCTGAAAAAGAACTGGAGAATGCAGTGCCTCCACTGATTGCCGTGTGTTTTTCCTTGGCAGATGATGCCTTTATCAACCCCCATCTCCAGAGGATTTTTGAGCGTGTACGTCAGAGTGCTGACTTCATGCCAATAAAGCAAGTGATGGTAAGGAATATTCCTTCCTGCTTATCAGGGGAGGAGAGACAGTAGCAGAATAAATGTCACCTGTGACATATGCCAGTAAGGGAGGTGGATGGGGATTTTTAAGAGTATTCTTTCAGTAAATGTTGCATATTTTCAGTTGTAGTTAACAACTGATTCCTTATCTCAATTACGTGCTGCCTTTTCCCTCCAAAGTATTGAAGCTCAGCTCTAGAAACAGGGGAAAAATGTGGGATTTTTAATGTCCCGAGCCTATACAGATGGGACAGGATGTTGCATACAAATATGATTATACGGTCTTGTTGAATGCAGCCTCCTCTTCCTGTCTTTCTCATGGAAGTTAAGCTAGTGTCTAGAAGTGCCTACATCCCATTTTAGAAACAGACTTACAAGCTGTAGTCTGATGGAAAATTAACAGCAACTTTGTCCTTTTTTGATTACATCTAAGCCACCAGCTAGAAGAACCAGAATGAAGCAAACGAAGTTTGCTTTCCCCAAAGTACATGTTCTCTCTTTCTCTCTACTTCCCTCTGTAAATTAAGCTGCGAAGGGTGATGCAAAAGGAATTGCCAGCACTACTTACCTTCTGAAGGATGCTGAGCAGAGCCAGAACTTAAATATGGCAGTCTGGCAGTGTAGCAAAAAAGCTGTTAAAGCAGACTGTGATGTTTAATTGTTAATATTGCCTTAAAGAGAGTCACTTTTGCATTCCTTCTGTTCAGCTTGGCAGCATGATGAAAGAAGAGAAATATCTAACTCCTTTCTCATTTTCTAGAAGATAACAACTGGCACAAAAAAGGGGACTCTTGTATTGCTAAGGCAGTGGTGTTTGTGCTCAAGATCTGTTCTTTAGGCCAGAACAACAGAGCCTTACACAAATCTGATCAGCATCTGCTAAGTGCTGGAGGAGCACTGCTGGCTGGACCACTCCTTGTGGTCGTGTGCAATGATGAGGAAGGGAGGACAATCTAGAAAGCAGGGTACAGGTTCTCAGAACTACGATAGGCTGTGTGAGTCACCTTAGAGGAACGTGATTTCCAATAGTGAAAATCTTAAATCTTTGCTTCCTGTACCCTGATGCTTTCTTTCTGTTTGTAGAAAACTCTGAACAATGATCTTGGCCCCAACTGGAGGGATAAACTGGAGTCCTTTGAAGAACGCCCCTTTGCTGCTGCTTCAATTGGTCAGGTTCACCTGGCCCGCTTGAAAAATGGTAAAGAAGTTGCCATGAAAATCCAGGTGCGTTTTACAGACCAGCCTTGTCTCTTGTCTGTGCCCCATAGAAGGGCAGGGCAGCTGCATAAGTATGTTTACTGCTAGACGGATAAGAAACATTTAAATACAAGTCAAAATTTGGGTACAGCAATTATTTTACCTAGTGCAAGCAAAACAGAGGGACAGAAAAGGTTCTGCAGCTTGATCCAGTCTCTTGACTCCAGATGAGCAGGAGATGTCTTGTAGGTGTATCACTGCAGCATGGGGATAATGGTGGTGAGGGATTGCTTATACTTTTACAGCTGTGTGCAAGGGTCCTACCTGCTCCATAGGTCAGTCGCCTCTCTGGGATGTGCACATGCCACGTGCCCCTTTCTGGCCACAGCCCAAAGGTTAAAGGAGTTTTAAGTGACAAGCAGGCCCTAATTGTTGAACAGTCACAGTCTGATGCAGGAGGTTATCTACCAACTTGCACTACAGCTGTCAGCAACTTCAAGCACATATTTCTAACAGAATGGAGTTCTGGAGCTGAAACCCCTTGTACAACACAGTTTATAATCCAAAGGAATGAGATCCCTTGCTGACTGAGCAGGATCCCAAGCAAAGCTGGGCATCTGGTTGGTGTGTTTTGTAAAGTGGAGAGATTTTAGAAACAGTAGGGATGAGTACTGGTGTCTTCTCAAGTCATTTGTGTCCAGCCTACTCTCTGAAGTTAGGCCAAGGTAAAAGCAATGGAAAGTTAACTGCATAGCATCAGCAAACACTCTGTTCCACAGCAGTATAGGCTGGTTCCCTTTCTGACAAAGTGAGAGAGAACGGAAGGAGGCACCTTTGCCAGGACTGGGCTGGGGCCACAGCTTGCTCTGGTGCTGTGGGTGAAACACTCTGGGACTGTCAGTGGCATGTGCTTTCAGCTGTGGTAGGGGAATGACTGACTGCCATCTCTGTTCTGAGATGTATGTGTCCGAGAACCTTTCATGAGGTGAGAGGACCTGAGTATGCCATTCTGGTTGCAAGGAGCTGCATCTTAGCCTGTCTCTCTGTCCCTGTGCTTTAAATAAGCTTTTAGGGGAGGGGTCTGTGGCTCAGGTATGCACTGGTTCAGAGCTAGGCTGTAGGTGGCTGTGCTGTGGGTGTCAGGGAATGTTGAGCTGGAAGGTGTTCTTATTTTACTCCATACAAGTGGGTCATCTAGTTTCCCATTCTGTTCCGCAGTACCCTGGAGTCGCACAGAGCATCAACAGTGATGTTAACAACCTGATGACTGTCCTGAGCATGAGCAATATTCTCCCAGAAGGTAAAAAGACAGAAACCCTTGTCAGGCCTTGAGTTCCCAGTAGTGCATGTTGAGCTCTGCCAACCATTTCAAGCAGCACATTGCATACTCCTCTGCATAGGCTGGAGGGAGGAAACAGTGAAAGGGACTTAAGAATCGCTAAGTCTGCCCAGGAGATCTCCTGCAGAAAGCAGGAGAGGTAGTGGGTGCGGGGCCAAGCTGGGGAGCCACACTCTGCTCCCCTGTCCTGCTACAGAGCTGCCACTGCCTTTGGTGGGCATGTGACTGCTCCAGTGTCCACTCAGTGGGGTGGGAAGTGCACCTGTGTTGGTTTTTTGTGGCCATGAGTAAGATGCACTTGTCTCTGTGTGCTCTTTATAGTGAAGGACCCATAGGGACTCTTGGCAAAGTATAAAGTGCCTGGGTATACTTACTTTTGATGGTTTTCTAGGCAGAACTCATTCTCCATGTTTCCTGTAGCCCTCCATGCCTGCCATTCTTGGCTCTTCTTAGTCATTTTGCTCTTCACGGTCAGAGTTGTGGAGAGGTGGAGAACTGTCAGACTTGGAGCTTGCTCAGTGTCCCAGCACATGGAGAAGTCCTTTTTGCCCCAGGGAATGCAGGACTCACTTCTTTTTTCAGATACCTGCCTGCAGCAGCTGTAAATCTCAGTGGGACCATACAAATACTGCTTTAAAATCAGGCTGGGTGCTGACAAAACCTGGGACTGTGTCTGTGGTGGCTGGGTAGGGTGCTGCAGAGGCTGCTGTAGTCCCAGCTCTGTCTGGCCCAAGAAGTAGATTAGCTTTCCAGCTCCAAGACTGAAAAGACTGGACTTGGCAATCAGGCCCTGGCTACATGCTGCTGCATCTCACTGTCTTAGTCATGCTAACAGTTTCTGCCTGGCAGTGTCTGCTCCCAGTTGTATGCAGATACGGTTTGGAGCCTGTTCTGCTGCTTGTGCTGAGGCTTGTGTTTGGGTGCTTCTGCTCCTTGGTGTGTGTTTCTGCACAGCCCTGCCAGTGCCACCAACAGATGGCTTGGCCTGTGGGGTGGGAGCCAGGGGAGGACAGAGCCCTGCAGCACAAGAGTGCTGTGGAGGTACCTTGTTTTAGGAGCAGCTGCCGTAGCCTTGGCCTGGCATTACCCGCAGAAGCTGTGTCTAGTTGGAAATATGCTCTGGTTCTCTGGGGCCTCTTGTACTCTGCAGCTCAGAATTGGCTGGATAGCAGGCTGCTCCTCAGCTGCAGCTCTGGAAAGCTTAGCCTGAGGGGCTCCTTTTTTCTTAAGCCTACTCTCTTATCTGCTGTTTGACTTTCAGGTTTGTTCCCTGAGCATTTGATTGAAGTCCTGAGCAGAGAGCTGGCCCTGGAGTGTGACTACCAGAGAGAAGCTGCCTGTGCAAAGAAATTCCAGTATGTTCGCACCATTGCCTTCGTTCCTCCTGTCTCTCTGTGTGTGTGAAATGCAGGAGAGGTTGCTTAACTTCAGGGACAGTGGGGAGATGAATGCCATGCCCTGGGATGTAGCACAGGGGAAGGATGTGTGTTTGTGGCCTGAGCTGTCCCCTAGAATTACCACCTTGTCTCAGCTCAGGTGTGTTTTCAGTCAGCTGAAAGTGCAAGCCTGTCTGTTTTACCCCATGTGAAGGTGCTGCAGGAACTCTCGAGGCCGGGTTGCAGTGCTGTTCTGTGTACTCTGATTTCAGCCAGTTGTAAGCTTCTCCCAGCCTTTTGTCTAGGAGGTTTTTCAGTTCAGCTCTCTTACAGCCCTTAACACCACCAGCACTGCCTGCTCCCTTTGCTTGCTGTAGCAGTGGGGTTCAGATTATTGTTTTTATGTGAAGGCTGGGTGAGGGAGAGCTGCCAGAGGTTGGATGCATTCCTGTCCCTCTGCAGAACTGCCCCTGTGGCATTGCTCCCCTTGGAGAAGGCCTGTTTCTCCTGTCCCTGAAGTGGGGTGAGCAGAGGAGCCCAGTGCCCCTTGATGTACCAGCCCAGAGCCCTCCTGATATCATTGCTCTGGCAGGAGATGTGACCTCCAGAGCCGGCAGCAGCTGTAAGTCACTGGCATGGTTTCTGGTGACTTGATCCCTACTGTAAGTGCTGAGGAAAGTGTCTCCTGGCAGCATCAGCTGGGGGTGGGAAGAGGCTGTGTGAAGGGGCTGTGTGAGGTGTCACGGAGGGGCCCGGCTGCTCTCCGGGCTCCTCACCTTTTCTTCTCCTTTCTGTGTTTCCTAGGGAGCTGCTGAAAGACCACCCCTTCTTTTATGTCCCAAGAGTAGTGGATGAGCTGTGCAGCAAGCATGTCCTGACCACAGAGCTGGTGTCTGGCTTCCCCTTGGATCAAGCCGTAGGACTGAGCCAGGAGATCCGAAATGAGGTACTGTGGGGTGCTCTGGCTGCTCCCCTCACTCCGGGCACCGTGCTCAGCCTGCCTGGTGACCGGTGGGCCAGGGACCACTTTGTGGGAGGGCAAACCCTGTGCAGTGCAGAGCAGGGCTGCAGCTGGGGGCTGCCTGGAGCCTCTCTGACGATCTCTGCGTGGGGAATTTGGCAGTGACGTTGGATTCTCCTCAGGCTGGCCCATGCCTTGCAGGCGCCAGCATTCAGCAGGGAGGGGTGCATGGGAAGGGCATCTTGAAGGGGAGGTAGCCTAGCTGCGTGACTCCTAGATGCCCTGTTTCTCTCTCAGATAACCTTAGGATTGGGAGGGAGGGTCAGCTAGCAGAGAGGGGTCTTGTTTTGTAGATGTTCTTTTGGGCAGGAGTGCAGAATAATCTCCTGCCCTTGTGCAAGCATTGGGTGTCATCTCCTCTGGGCGACTGACCTGTGCTGCTGGAAAAGTACCTCTTGGTAAACAGGAGAGGGGATGTGGGGATGGGTGGGCGTTGGTGCTGAATATAGCAAGGGATTGGAGTGCTGCGGTGGGACAAGCAGCTGCTCTAGTAGCAGAAATAACTGTCCTGGTATTTGGAGATTTTTTAATTTTTTTTGTGTCTTGGTGTGAGCTGTCAGCTGTTAGCAGGTCACTGGGGAAGAGGGCAGTTATGTTCCTTTAGATAAACAGATCTTGGTGTCAGATTGGACTTGAAGCTATGCCAGAGCTGGCTGCCTGTGAGCCCTGAGCTGTCTGTTCTTAGGGCTTGTCCCCTCTGATGAGCTATTGTACCATCAGGGCTGCTTTTAAAAGGCTGTGAGGTCGGGTGTTGCTGCAGAAGCAGCCTTTCTTTCCTATAAACAACGTACAGCCTTCTGACCCAAATGGCACTGTCCTGTAGCAAGGTCTGGCTTGCATTTGGTGCTCTCTTCCCTCCCTCTTGGATGTCATGTTTCACTCAGCCTTGCAGACGCTGAAGAGGGGCAGAATGAGGCTGGCAGTTCTTCTGCTTAAATATCCTCACAGAAAAGCTCTGCTGTAGTATGTAATTCAGCAGTGGGCTCTTCAGGGACTGCTTCTCTTGCTTCCCCCGTGCCTGTCAGTCCCAAGGTGTAGGTCTACTGCTCCTCCCTCAAGCTGTGTCAGTGCTGAGCCCAGCAGAAGACTTGGCTGAGGGGCGTGTGGTGGGTGTGTGTTTATCTAGTGAAGACCCCTTTCAGCAATGGATTGGAGCTAGCTCTGTATGTTGTTTGTCAGCGTTCCAGGAAGGGATTCTCCTCTTTAGCTTCTTTAGGCTTCCAACTTAATATACCCTGGAACCACATGTCATTTTCCCTGAGCTGCACTGGCTTCATTTTGACCAGGGGCCTGCAGGGCTTTCCACCAGGGTAGGCTTCTGGATCCCGCTTCGCACTGTGAAGATTTTCCTTTGCTCTCAAAGCAACAACTAAGTGTGTAATCAAAGCTGGGAAGGTAAAAGGCAGGACCAGGACACAAGCCTGCTGTTCTCAGCTGCCAGATACAGGGCAGCAGTCTCTCTGGAGGCAAATCCAGGCGCTGGTATGAGCTACAGCTCAGGCTCATGTAAAACTTGCGTGGCATCTGTGCTGTCTGCTAAGAATGTCCCATGGCAGGTGTGGGCTGGGAGTTGCTGAGAGGCTCTCTCCCACCTCTTCAGGAGTTTTGCAGCACGGAGCAGATGGTTCCTGCTAGTGTTGTGTGCCTACTCAAAGTTGCATATGTGAGTAGGGCTTGCTGCCCTCCTGACTTGCTTCTTTTTCTCCTTGCTTTTCAAGATCTGTCACAACATCCTGGTCCTGTGTCTGAGGGAGCTGTTTGAGTTCCAGTACATGCAGACTGACCCAAACTGGTCAAACTTCTTCTATGACCCACAGTTGCACAAGGTAAACCCAAGCAGCTGCTGTTCCGCCTGTACAATAGCAGGTTTTCACGAGCTTTTGATTATTCCCCACTCCCAGAGTTTAACAAGTGCTTACTGAGATTCTCTTGGATCCTTCTCCGTGAGCATGGGCTGGGTGGGAGAGTGGAACCTGTCTCTTTACCACTTGTCCTCAGTTAGTCTGGGCAGGAGAGCAGAGCATCTGTAACCCTGACTGGCTACCTGTCTTTGGCCTTAGATCCAGTCACAGCTATTTCTTTAGCCTCAGGGTCTGATTTGAAGCTGTTCAGTGTAAAGTTGCAGCTGGCAGTGCTCTACCAGGGCACACCTGAGCTAAGGACTCTTTAGTTGAATGCTCTTGTCTTGTGCTATGCTGAAGATAAGGGTGCCTGGGGAAGCAATTGCAGATGTCCTGCTTGTTGGTTTGGCTCATTGCTTGTGCCCTGCAGGTCAGATGGAATTGCTTGTTCATCCCTGAGGTCTGTGTTGGAAAGTGCTGTGAAAAGGTTCTGTGCTGCTCTGTCCCCAAGCAGAAAGCCTGTGCGGAGTTTGTTTCAGGAGTCTTCTTAAGGTCTGGCTCTACTTGAGTGGTTGATACTAATACAGATGGGTTTGTCCATTTCCAGGTGGCCCTGCTGGACTTTGGAGCAACACGGGGGTTTGATGAGAAGTTCACAGATGTCTACATAGAGGTGAGGACTTGCTCTGTGTCCTAGAGTGCTGCACTGGGGGTCTCTAGGGCATTTGAAAAATTCTGCTTCTCACTTAGCTGCATCAGTTTGTACTTGAATCCACTTTGGGTGTGGAGGGAAGCAGGGCTGGAGGCAAGAGAGAAATTTCTGTTCCTGTTTCATCCCTTACCATAGCCTTCTGTGTGTCTGCTGTGAGCCCTCTGGGTGTCTGAGTTTGATGTTAAATTGCATGACAAATGCGGAGAACTGTGGTGTTGCTTACTGGGAGACTTCGGGCAGCAGAGCATATGAGGGCACTCAGAATTCAGTGATTTTTATGATGGTATGGAGGAATTGCTTGTGCTGTTCACTGTCTCTTGCTGTGATTTCTAGCTTACTTAGAACTTCATATAAATTTATCAGTCTGTATGTGCTGCTTTAGTGATCACCATGTTCTGCACTTGATAAACAGAGCTGCAGGGGCAGAGGCAAGGGAGTGAGTGGGCTGCATGTGCACTGTAGCCTATGTAGTAGTCCTGTACTCAAAAACATTTTTTCAGTCATTCCCTAGTTCTTCTGAAAGTGTTCCTCCTGTTCAGGTAATCAAGGCAGCTGCTGACATGGACAGAGAGAGAGTACTGAAGAAGTCCATTGAAATGAAATTCCTTACTGGCTATGAAGTCAAGGTATGGAGCAGGAGGGTCGTCTTTTAGTGGTGGCTAGTGACAGGTGGTTGTGGGTCTGTGGACTTCCCCAGATTTTTTGATGTGGTAAAAGCCCATATTGGTCTGAAAGCCCTGTTGATAAGTATGAGGGAGGGGGACCAAAAAGGTTTTGGCTTCTGTTCTTTCACTTCTTTTGGAGTGGGAGCAGCAATGACAATACAGCTAGTCCCAAAACCACTGTCCTTCCTTCTCTCCCCAAGCAAGACCCAGCAGATGGTGATAACTGCTGAAATTTTATGACTGGGCACATGGTCTTCTGGAAGGTTTAGTTGCTTGAAAGTGTATTAACCAAATGTTCATCAGTCTGCTGGGGGCTGGAGGTGAACTTTGCTGTGGATATAGCTGGGTACTGCTCCTGAGCTGCTGCTGTTAGTGCTAGCATTTCTCCTTTTCCTCCCTGGGTGTTAAAAGGGCCAGCGCTGTTATTTACACCTCTTTCCTTTTGGGTAGGAAATGGAAGATGCCCACTTAAATGCTGTCCTGATCCTGGGAGAGGCTTTTGCATCTGAGGAACCTTTTGATTTTGGCAACCAAAGCACTACTGAAAAGATCCATGGTTTAATCCCAGTCATGCTGAAGCATCGGCTTGTCCCTCCACCAGAGGAGACTTACTCTCTTCATCGGAAGATGGGGGGTTCTTTCCTTATCTGCACCAAACTGAAGGCCAAAATTCCCTGCAAAAACATGTTCCAAGAGGCATATAGCAAATACTGGAGTAGTAGGGGCAGGAAGCCGGAGGAGTAGTGAGAACGAACTAATGCGTCTTGTTCTGAGGGCACAGTTCATCTGAGCCTTGCAGAGAGCGTTCTAGCCTCCCATGCGTTGCACCCCAGCTCTCCATTCTCTTGAGATGCAGCAACCTGTGCCCTGGAAGCCAAGTGTGTGTTCCACAAGGACGAAGCTGTTATTTTATGATGTGTCTGTCCTACACCGACTGCCAGTACAGTCCGCAGCTTGCAGGAAATGATCTTCTTGAGTGCTTCTGTACTGTTTCAAGGCACCAGCTGACTACCTTGAATGCATTTTTAACATTGCGATGGTGGCTGCGTATTGATTGGGTTTTATAACGAGTAGGGGAAGGAGGACAAGAGCAGAATTTAATATTGAAACCTGTTTGTAATTCTCCAAAATATTGTTTTTTTTAAAAAGCCTTCCCTCTTTCACGCTAAGGTGGAATTCAAGTAGTTTTCATACTGTGAATGATAGAATGAAATACCAAGGTGTACCCTACCACAAACACATTCGGCACTTCCCCCCATTTTTGTAAGTCAAGTGGTGGCAGTCAAAGAACCCTCCCGGATTTTACTGACATTGACTTAATGCAAGGGAGGTGTGTGTGTACAGAGGATGAAGTTCTATGCTTTCTGCCTCTTTTTGGCTTGCAAGCTAAACATAGGGTATATTTTAAAAATCTGAGAATTGAGTGCCAATCTCAAAAAACACACATGTACACTCACACAACCTATCTCCGTTCTGGGAGTCAAATATGTAATCAACAAAGCTATATCTGAGCACAAATACTGGGATTCTTCACTGTCTGGTAGGTATCAGCTTTCCTGGGGGCAAGTTAGATAAGCTACAACTCTGACACCAATTGCTTGCTGGACTCCTAACCCAGAACCTAGTCTGTCTGTCTCTGATTTCCTGTAATGCAGAACTTATGGCAAGGCAGACAAACACATAATGTCTCTCACGAGCATTTCAAGCTTTTGCTGGAATGTCACACCTTTAAAACCAGATGCACAGTTTTAAACTATTGGAGTCTAGCTAGGAAATTTACTTTCTTAGATTTTTGTACAAAGCCTGTACTTGTATGACTTCCTGATTTCAATAAAAAAGTGCTTGTGCGGTGGGCCTTCTGCCTGCAGTTTTTTCATCTTCTGGTGTGGCCACGAATAGCCAAGTGAACTATGCCTATGAACTATGCTGTGTGGCATAAAGAGGAGCTGAGCAGGAGGAGAAGCTTCCAGGTTTCCTCTTACTGCAGTTGTTTGTCCAACAAATTTGTACTACACCTGTAAAACCATCTATCTATGGCCTGTTTATTCCTTCATCTTTCCATTGCAGCTGTGTCACTAGTGCTAACAGTGATGGTGACAAGTTTACCAGGAGCCAGAGGGACATCATCCTGAACATGTCTGGCCATGAAAATCCCTGGTAACTGACTTGTTGTCTTGTTTTCCTTTGTTTTGACCACTCTGTTAGAAGTCTCCTGGTCACAGGTCTTTTTGCCTTTCCTCTGCTTATGAAGAAAGAATGGTTGTTGGAGCTGATGCTCACCTGGTGCTAGTAAGGCAGATGTCTTCTATCTGGCAAGTGCCAGATATTTATCAGCTGGCTCAGCTGGTCCTACCCAGTTAACACAGCCCTGGAATGCAAAGGTTGCATGATCTTCAATACATAAGAAATCCTGATGGCTGACATTTCCAGAGGTAAAGAAACAGGTGAGTAAATGGTCTCTCTCAGGAGGGACCTTGGAGAAATAGGAAAATAGATTATTGTGCTACCTTTTTTCCAAGATCATAAACATATAAACTGCTTCATTTAAGACCTACTTGGGAAAGATCCAGTACTGTTTAATTCAACTAAAAGTACTTGTTGGGTTATTCCTAATCCTTTGAGAAGAGTGAACTCTGCTGTTCAGTGAGGCAATAGTTTTGCATTACGCTGTTTAACTTTGTATGCTGGTAGCATAACTTTCCTTGTTTTGTGTTCTGATAGACATTTAGTTTTCTCCTTGGGATCTATCTAGACCTTGCAGCTGTAAAAACAGTGGAATTGTTTGAGGTGTTAATTGCTTGTGTTAAAGGTTAAAAAGCAAAGTATAAAAAGCTGACAAAGGAATTGGATTGATTAGGTGAGCTTCACAGCAAAATTTCTGAAACTGAAGATTCAGAGCCAGTATGTTCAGGGAACTTGCAAAGAAGGCAAAATAACTTGGAAGAGCATTACAGGTCACTTTTTCAGTAAGCACAGCTAGGTGCGATGGGTATGTGTTTGTTCAGGTATACCATGCTGGGGCATGAGTGCTTAACTCACAGCAAATGTTTCACGGGTGTTTAAGAATAACATCAAGCTGAACAACAGAGGAGTTTTGCATTTGCCTAAAGGGTAGCGAGAGAAGGTAAGATACTTCTTTATTAGGAGAGCTAATTAGAGCTCTCTGTCCCTAGTTCTCCAGGCCTTTTGTGTATCTTCTAAAAGTGTTAAGAATTTCTAGTTTTCTCCGGAGAGCTTTCTGACATGAGGAATTGCAAGTCAGTATAACAGCTTGAGAAAAGGTGAGTTGTAACCCTGTGCTCTGGCTTCGAGTCAAAGAAGTCATGACCTTTTACAGTGAGCAAGAATGTTTTATTACTGCTGCTTGCTCTGTACCAGCTAGTGCATTTGCTTGAACTACACACATCGGTTGAGGATATTAACATTTCTGTGCTGCAGCAAGCTTCTAAGTTATAGAAAAATCTTCTTGCAGAAAACAGTTTTTTGTTCCACAGGGCAAGCTGGAGGTTAAATCTGCTTCTCTGAAGACAGGGATTTTCTATTCCAAAGAATCAAGATTCAGGCTACATGTGATTTTCCTACCTTCTTTCTTTAGTCAACCTGGCTGCTGCATCAAAACAGAAAGTGAATGCTGAGGAGCTGAACAGGAAGCCCAACATGCAGTTTACTTTCTGCTTTTCTAATGTCTAAATCCCTTGACAAGAGAAAGCCCATTTCCCAAGACCTTCCCAGCTGTGATGGTACAACTGGAACCCTAGGAAATCAGAAATACAGCACAGATTGTAAAAGTCAGCACAGGAAACAGATGGTATTTCACAGAGCCAAAGCAGCTAGGAGAGACCTGCAGAGTGTGTGTGTGTGGTGGGGGGGCGGGTGTGGAGGGGGGCGGTGACTGAAGCATGTAATGAAAGGTAAGACTTTTACCAACAGGGTAACGAATGAAGAGGAAGATATCCCAACAGACAGTCTCTGGTATGGAGAAAATCCCAGGCTGGCTTTTGAGGAACAGGTTGACAATGTGAAAGGGTCAGAGGAAGTGGAAAACTTGACAGGTCTTTTGAGATGTACTTAAAGATGCATGAAAGTCAATTTGATGCTGGTAGCTCAAAAATAAGTAAGAATCCAGCTTCTAACACTAGGACAGCTGAAACACTTGATGTGTAGATAAATGGAGGAACCTCAGCAACAATGACTACAAATACTGACCCAGAACAGACGACCTAAGAAAAAGGTCAGGAGAACTGTAGTTTATGAAGTTCAGTATACCAGTCTATAAGGTGCTTTGACTTGGAATTTTCAAAAAGGTGCTGGTAATTTTTTTCTGAAAGGTGTTAGAGCTAAATAGATTTTCTAATATATATTCCTTTTTTTCCCACTGTGTACTTGTGCAGCTGTGTTACAACATGCTGGTTTTCTCTTCCTAAAGAACACAATTATTTCCCTTTCAATTTCCTCCTCCAACCTTAACAGGGGGAGGAGGTAGGAAAAAAAGACAAAACATCTGCATTTCTAACAGTTCCCTGTTTTATTGCAGTACATCAAAGTAGGTTAATATTAAGTGTGTTACCAACATAAAATATTGGTGGTAAGTCATTTTTACATTGTTGACTTTTCCACCTTAAATATTTCTGTGCAAAAGAATCTACATCATTGTTCTGTAGCAGAGAATCTCTTACAATGTCCCCTACAACATTGAGGGCATTAAACAAAATAGTGAGAAGAGGCAAAAAGCAGAATCTTTCCCCCACACACACACTTGTCAGCTTTTATACTCTAAAACAAAAAAGTGATTACATCTATGCCATGCAAAACTGTACAATAATATTACAATGAAAAAACCTAAAAAAACATTTTAAAAATAAATGATATGAAACTGTCATACATAAAAAGGCAGGTATAATTGCTCTGAAATACCAACACTGGTTTGTGGATTTCTTCCCTGTGGATGAGACTTTCTTAAATGCAGAATTAAATAGGTTGTACTGAGCTGTGGCTGGAATGAAAGACAGAGTTGGAATTTAGACTGGAAAGCCTGCAGCAGAGCGGTTTCTGGAAGTGTCTATCAAATACAGTGTAAACACAAAGCACGCAGAAGGGTGCAATTTGTGTTAGTGCAGGAGCTTGTCCCATTTCCTCTATGGAACTGACTCTTTTTAACAAAAAACCCCCCCCTTCAAAACACAGCAGAAGCTACTATGTGCCACTTTGATTCTCAGACTAAGGCTCAAGAGATGTGAGTACTTGCACTGCAATAAATTTTGCCCTTAATGTATTAAAATTAAATAGTGTGCATAAAACTGAAGAAAAAAAACCAAACCAAATCTCACCAAACTTTCTTCCACCCACCAGCCTGTTTGTCCTGTCATTCAGGGTCTAGCCATGCAAGACCAATATCATGCCAGAATTTGTTTCTGTGTTAACACTCAAATGGTTTTGTTTTGAAAGGCTGACACAATCTGCGAACCAGTTAGGTGCACTTAATCTACATTTCTATACACTATGCTTTTTGGACTTTTTTTGGTATGACAAGACCCTTATCTTCCCTCTACTGTATACCTGAGAATAACACACCTGGCTTATAATTTTATGAGAATCAAATAAGAGAGATAACATTCCTGACTCAGTTTTGAAACTAACATTCCTGGCTCGGTTTTGAAACTTGTTAAAATGGGCAAAATGCACATTCATAACAAGCCACAGCAACTAACTGAGAGATAAAGAAGCAACTACTTCACCACAGCCCCAGGAATGTGGTTTGTTGTGTGTGTGTGGTTTTTTTTTTTTTTTTTTTTAAACCACCAGCTTGTCTTGTACAGGTCAAAGGCAATAGAGAAGAGAGTACTATAACCCTGCTTCTGGGTTAATGAAATGTGGAAGGAAGCCACATACCTATGTGTGCATACATGCAGGGGAAAACTATTTACCAAAACTTTTCATTCTATAACCTGGAATCCTTATTAGCTGCCTGAATCTGTTCAGATCATTTGTTGCCATCAAAAAAAGAAAAAAATATGCAAAAAACCAACAACCCATATGTTTAAGTGGCGTCAAAAAATGCAAATGCCTTCAGTCTCAGCCAAAAGGAAAAAATCAGCTAGGTACATACTGTGTACAGAGAACATATGCCACAGTCAAAAAATTCAATGGGAGATTTTAAAGCTCCCTGAACAAAATGCAGCCCTCTAACTGAAGCTGAAGCAATGCTACAGTGCAAAATAGCAGACATCAAACCTTAAGAGACAACTGTCTTTGAGATACCAGTCAAGAGTCTTACAGTTCAAATGACCAAGTTACTTTTCCTAGCCCAATGAGTATTTTAAAAACTCAGCTACAGTATCCGTGTTTTTAGTGTTCATACCAACAAAAAAAAAAAATGTGGTTTCAAAGTGAGTGCATAATCAAATGGTCCCCAAATATATAAAACCATTCAAGTCCTAGGCCAGTTTTTGTCTTTTCAAATAAATGATGTGGTCATTTGCTTTTCAACTGAGAGAACAGTTGCTGTTTCTCTTTTGAACAGATGCATATAAAAATGCACAGTACCAAACTAAAGATTAAATCTAGTAATCCTAACGGAGACAGCCAAGGCTTAGAAATTGTGGTGTACAAACAGTGTAGGCCTGTGGAGCTCTCATCCTCTGGAGCTTAGTTTTGTAACACAGCTGACCTATGCTCTGCCTGAAAATGTCAGGTTTTGATAGCAACAGATTGCAGGCACCGTAACAGAGTAAACATAGGTGTTTACTCAATTTAATTGTTTGCTGTGTCATGGCTCTTTGGGTTCCATTTTCAGACAGAGCATTAGCTCAACTGCAAAAAAAAAAAAAATCCACAAAAAAGATCCTGTGACCCTCTCAGGGTACTGTCACCCAGGCTGCTCTATCTTAAATGACTGCTATTTAAATGCCTTCTCTCAACATCAAAATAAGATTAATGTTTAAATACAACATACAGTAAATACAAAACTAGTCTGCAAAGGCTTGGAAAAGTGCATGGACATGCTTCACTAAAAGGAGGGAATTGTGGGGAAAAAGCAGTGGCTATACTTGAAGCACTATGCAGCCTTTAAAAAGAAGCTGATGTGGAATTTTAATAATGCCAATAACGCCCTGCCTGTCTGTCCCTCAGAAAGACTGAAAACTATTCAGGGAGGAATTAATTTCAGCTACTTAGCTGTTTGCTAAAGCTTTTAATATTAACTGCCAGGCTTGCAAAAGTGGTAGCTTCGAAGGGAGAACAAACAGCACAACCAACTTGCTACCTGAAAAAACCCAAACAGGAGAGAGACAGGCTTTTGATATGATGGTTTCTAAAAAAAATTGAATTCCTGTCCCAAAATAACATTGAATGAACTTAAACTTGGACAAGCCTCTTGATTAAGAGTGAAAGAGAAATCTTACCTAGGAGACGCAGCATGATTAAATTACCCGAGTCTCATTACTTATTTCACATCTAGATAATACCTGGAAATTGCTGTACATGGTTTGAACTTACGTATAACTTCCATTAGGGAAGACGGAAACTGGAAACTCCAAACATGTCTGTGGGTAAAACTCTACATACTGCTGACTGCCACAACATGGAATGGTTTAATAAGAGCCATAACAAGTTTCAAACCCCAGTTATTCTAAATACAAAAAGCCCTTACATGTTTGAGTATGATCATAGTGTAAAGCCAGCAACAAAACTATTGAGAGGCTCATTTGAACACATGCCCAAACAAAAAACATATCTGCCTTGCCAACTAAAGAGAAGAGACATCTTCCTCTTACCATCTATTTGTACATCAGTTTCTCACGTTATTCTGTTGACTGCGTGACCAGCTTCAGCTTTTTTTTTTTTTTTTGTTTTTTTGCAACTTCAGTGGGCTCTGTCTTTCACCGCAATACTTTCTGCCCTCCAACACAATACTTTCTGCCCTCCAACCTGACCTGCTATTGGAACCGAACAGCAGGTGAGCACATAGAAACACCTGCAAATTGCACAAACCCACAGCATGGGTGGGGAGGGAGAGGAAAACCAACCTTGCCAGCATGGCAGTTGTGAGTGACTAGGCATCTTTGACTACCACAGTGTGAACAGTGTGAGGTCAGTCTTCAAGGTTCTTCGTTGCTACAGTGACAGCATAGCCAGCCACGGCTAGCTCCGGGCTAAGGGCACTCATTTGGCTGATGTGTATTAGCAACTAGTATTTGGTAACGAGAGTAACAGTTTTATGGTTAGGGATGGTCACGGAGATGCGGAAAACTGCTCCCTTCAAGAGTTAAACCTGGTGAAAGGCTGACCCAGGGAAACAGTTTTCCTGTTGGATCCTGCTGCGTTGAACTCCTCCCTTGCTGCTTTAAGGACCTCTCCTGTAGCGTGCTGCAAGGTTCCTCAGCTGCACAGCCAGCACACACGAAACCAGGGCAGCCGCCTGGCTGACAGGTGCTCTTGGTTGTCGGGGTAGGGGGTTGCTTTCCAATCGTCATTTTTGCAAAGGATGGGGATTAACAGGAGAGTAGGAATTATAGCTTCAGTTATGCTACCGCCAGAAGTAAAGCAATGTTGTGAAAGTACTGCAGGGACCTCTCCCAGCAGTGCAGCGAGTGCTATGCAAAAGGAATATCAGTCCTGCAAAAGGTTTTAGGCCAGGCCTCCAAGTCTGTATATTACCGAGCATGAAAACAGGGACAACACAAATCTTAAATTAAAGGCTCTCTTAAATAAGCATCCATCTTCTGCTGCATACACAATGCTTTTTTCTTTGAATATATACATACGTGTTTTACTCTAACATCTGTGTATTTATTTAAACTCTGTACTGTAGTAAAATATGCATCATTTTAATCAATAAGGATTTGCTGGCGACAATCAGATTGACATTCAAACATGGTGGCTGAAAGCTTTTATGTGCCTCTGACATACTGATCATTCCCCAAGTAGGGGAAGGGATCTGTGCTACTTTTGTACAGTACAATGAGCTATTGTATGAAAACAAAATCCCTCTGAATTTTCTCTTGTTTATACTGGTCTGGTCTACTTAAGCTACTTTTTGGGAAGTGGAAGGGGAGTGGGATAAAATATGTCTTTAAAAATGAAGCAGCTGTAACCACAAAAATGAAACCAATACTAATACAAATCTACAGCATCTGATATTTACCAACACCCTAGCTTTGCTCATTTGCTGCTGTCAAATCTGGGGAAGGGAGTATGAGGCAGTGCCAAACGGTGCTGAAGACAACCAGCTTTTACCTTCCTTTGTACCCCCCTCCCAGATCTCTTTCAGACAGGGAATGGGGAGGTCTAGGATGATGAAGGTGAGAACTGGAACAAGTGAAGGGGACAGCCATAGGGACAGCAAGCCGCTGTGATGTCAAATCTGAATGCTGAAGCAGTTCATGAGTCCCAACTCACGTGGTCAGAGCTCTCCAGGGAGAGGCTCTTGGTCTTGTGAGGAGAAACTGGGCTGGGAGGGCTGCTGAGGTTGGAGCTGTTCGATGCAGTAGAGTGTCTCGGGGAGTCGGAGTCCTGCAGCCCAAAGACAGAAGAACACGAGTAAGTAACAGGATACCAAGTTTGACAGTGACTGAGGGTGTCTGAGCAACAGGTGACTGGATTCAAAGGCTTCCATGTATTTTGCTTGTGTCCAAAAATACTGAGGCATTTTTTTTTGCTCAGAATTTCTTGGTCCAGGGAGACTTAAGAGTAAGCAGCAGTCAGATCACTCTGCTTTCAGCAGGCATAACTGATGCTGACTTAAGGGCACAGCACCTGTAGGATTCTTGCAGCCTGCATGTTGCCAAGGTCTTCTTGATCAGCAGTGTGCAACTTCAGGTTGCTTGTGAAGCTACAATGGCTCCAGCCTTTTCACAGATTATGATCAGAGATTCTCTTGCACTGAACTGAGAAACCTGTGGTACAGGCTTCATCACAGCTACCTCTTCTATGTCATTCCCAGGATATTAATGCAAAGCATCCTATCAAGATGATACTCAAGGTTGGATCTTCCAGAGTATAGCAGAATGCAACTATGTCTGAGCTTGAGTTTAGGTTGAGAGTTGCCTTCCAGCTTTAGGTGGAAGGATATATTCGGTACAATGAAAAGCCTGTGTAATATCTTTTTCTCACTCCTTGGTAAGAAAATAGGCTGGGGAGGTTTTGCTGGCCAACTTCAGATTGAACCTTCCCATGTAAAACATTCTTGGTTGAAAGGGCTGAGTTTAGTACTGGGCAGGACTTCAGTCCTGTCATAATGATAGAGTCTTGTTCTGCACAGAATATAAATTATTAAAGCCAGTTTCTGCTCTAAATGAAATTAATATATGGTAATTCTTAAATTACCTTGTTAACTTCAGGCACTCTGAGTACAAAATGTTTCCTGTGAAATGGTTGCTAAGATCACTTAAAGTCTTTGCAAATAAAGCGCAGAAGGAATATCACCACTTCAAGCTGTGATAGGTTGCTATCAAGCTGTTACTCTACTGGGCCAGTATTTCTGGGAGGCTCATTACCCACACATCTCCAGTTAAGGAGTGCAGAGAATGTTTTCTGCATCTTAAATACCAGGACCAGAGCTTGACCAAAGTCTTTTGTCAGGATGGCCTGAAATACAGGAAATCCCAGTCTTCACTGTCAATGACTCCCAAACCCATGACAGAATTTAACTTCCTCATCTTTATCAACACACTTAAAACTTTTTCCTCTTTCTCCTGTCACTCACCTCTCGCTCATAGTCCCTTGTTGGTGCATCACTGCCTTGATCCAGGCCACCAGAGGATAAGGAACCATCTGACGGAGATGCCATAGGCTGACGCTTTGCTCCATAGCTACCTCCTGAGAATTCCCTCCGCAAAGCACTGCCGTTCTGTGCAGATGATCCTAAAACATGCAGAGGAATTAAACTGTGTTACAGGCGCCCACTCAAAACTACTAGAAATTTGTTAGCTGTTTCTCTGTTTACTTCTGCCTTCCTCCAGCATGCCCCGAGATGCTCAGCTCATGGCTTACAGGCTGTGTGGGCTTTTATCTTGTCTGCTGCCGGCTGCAGTTTTTCCTAGGGATTCTCTGGCCCCTCCCTTGGCACGTCAGCATTAGCACACTTTACCCAGCAGACACAGTCACTGTGTTCCTGACAAAGACAGCAGTTGCAGAAACTGCTGTGGTGGCAGACTAGTTCCAGCCTCTTTCCCAGGGAATGGGTGGGATGTACCAGCAGGTACAGACTACAGCAGACACACATTTTCTGCAAGATGGTTGGCAACGTGCAGCAAACATGATGTGTGCCACAGGAAGGGAAAAAACCTAGAAAAGCTAAGGACACCAGTCTTGCCTCTGTTTTCACACGGTTCATTTATTATTTGCTTGCCTGGTCTCTGGCTCACAAAGGCAGCACGGCAGCACTAGGAAAAGGTGTTTCCAGTGCAATCCAACTCTTCCATACCAGCAGACAGTTTTCTATAGCTTTCTATTTGCACTAGCAGCAAGAGAGGCATCAAGAGCTCTACATGGTTCAGCAACAAAGTTAACAACCATGGAGCTTGTGAACAACTTGCCACTGATGTAAAACACTTCAGCAGCAGCAAAGTAGTCCCAAGGGTAAGAATGTAATTTTAATTCTAAAATCAGTTTTAAAAACTTGACAAATTACAAATGTAGGACTCTCAAAAGTGCTAGCTGCTTATTCATGTGCTCCTTTGAAAGGAAGATTAAAATACTGTGCTTGCCCTCCATGGGAATACAGTCAGCCATCACTTCTAAAAATCCTGTCTAGTGGCAGTACAGATAGAAGCAAATGCAGGTAGCTGTTTCCCTAAAATACTTGTGCATAGTCCCCAAAGCAACAGAGTTCTGTTTGCTTACGTGCTGCTAACCCGCTGCTTGCGCTCATTGATCGTCCTGGTTCTGTGCGGGATTTCGTGATCGATGGGATACTGACAGAGCCACTGAATACAGTCCGACTTTCCTGAGGCCGAAGATTCTGCAACGCAGACACACACAATGACATGTTTACTTATTGACTGCTGGCTCAGCCTTGGGTGTTATGAAGGAAGGCCCCAAAATACATTAAAACCCCAGGCTTACCAGAGCTGAATTATCTGGGCAGCAAGTCAGCAAAATTTGCAAAATAATATTCTGCAGTTTAGTGCAGAGACTGGAAGCACACTCAACGCGATAGTGAAGTGCTGAATTACATGGACATATGCAGACAACTGAAAGAGTATGTCTAATAATTCCAGAATTTCCTTTGAAAGGACAGTTTGCAAGCCTAATTAAGCTGATATAGATATATTCAAGTTATATTGCATAATGCATTCTTTCTGAACACAAGCTTCCAAAGATCTTATTAATATTTCTCTCTTTGATGCCATCATTTGTGCCATGCACGTGTAGCTTTACACAATAACCATGTTAATCCCTAATGCCTGCAGAGTTATGAACACATAGTGGATCAATCTGTATTTCAATTACTTATGTAATTTTAAAGGTATTGACTGCATTACTCCAGACATACACCAGTTGAGCCAAGGTGAGAATCAGGCTCCTGTTTTCAGCCTGCTCAAAGAAGATGACCAGAGCACATGCCACTGTTTTTTTCTACATATTTTGATTATTGCTCCTGTTTTGCATCCTGAGATCCAGTGTGATTTTGTAAATTGGTAAGTTACTGGACTGAAGTGGTCCTTTACTGAGGGAAAAGATAAAACACAATTTTTCTACTTGGATATAATAGCTCCTTAAACAGAAGTTGTCTTTAAAAGATAGGAAAAGAATATTTTGAAGTGACTTCTGGGAGATTTTCTTTCTGTGTCTGTTGACTTACAGCTGACCTTAGGGGAAAAGGCTTCTCAGTTTATTTAGGCCATCTCTCTGCATATGACTTGGCTTCTTAGCCCAGAGGAACTTTCTAATGCCCATGCATATCATTTCACCTCTGGCTAAATATAAGACTTCATTGTGCTCCTAACATGATTTGCACTATTAAGTCATTACACCATTAACTAAATTTAGATTTAGGGAACCTCTACAGGTACAGAATGTGAAAAGAACTGCAGGTAGCTCTGAGCATTACTTTATTTCTACTACAAAACACCCCCTGCAATAACTGTTAAGTTCTTCCTATTTATATTTAATTATTTCCCTATCCTCACTCTGAGATAAAGTAGCCACACATAAAACAAGAGTTGGAATTGCAATGCCTTTTTAAGCTATGATGTTATGGAAATTTCAGACCAGAACAAATATTCTACCCTCCACAAGGGAGCGATCAAAGATCCTCAGATCCTACCTATTTCTCTATCTCTATTTTGAAATGGATAACTAAGCAGATGCTTTGTAATGAACAGATCTTATACAGGTCAGAGTTTATCAGATAAATGTTACCAACATGATGTCAAATCCAGTCTTGCAGTGATCCTTAGTCATTGCTGTAACAGACCCCTTTGCTCTCACCGGCAACCCTTTCCTTCTCGTTCTCCCAGTGGGCTAGAAATGGCTGATTTTTAACATGCAAACAAGAAAGAATCAAAATCTCTCCTCCTCTTCCTCCTCTCTCAAACACCAACAAGAGAATCGGAGACCTTACCAATGAAAAAGCCCTGTTTAATTCTCCCCTCATCCACTGCTGCACTATTCTCAATGAGGATTTACACCTGAAGCCTTAAAAAAGTCTCTTAAATCATTTGTGGGATCATACTGCCACCTCTTGCTTACCTTCCCCCCCCCCCCTTTTTTTAATGTGAACAACCAACTTGCCTTGTAGTACAAAATAGTAAATTTCTGCTCCTGGGTCCTTCACCAGGCAATAAACAATCCGAGTTACAGATAAGAGTATGAGCATCCTGGCTGTACATAAACAATGCAGGCTCCCCTGAATATCTGCAAAGGAACTAATGGGCTAAGGCATAAGTTCCTGCTGTGTTTTGAGAAACAAAGGAGAGCCAAGTGCAGCACCATTCAAATGTGTGCACTGTGGTTTGTACACTGGAGTTGCAAAGAAGGTCTTTTGTACTTGTCTAAATCTACAATGGCTCATTTTGCAAAGAGAACAATTATGTTTAATGATAAAGCAATTAACCTCCTTAACAGTGACTGAGCAGACAATGCACAGGCATCAGGGGAAGAAGGGGACAGGTGGGTGCATGAAAAAAACTCATTTATTTCAATAATGTATAGTCTAATTGCGATTATTTTTTATGACCTCAGTCTGCAAAGTCCATGTAATTCCTCGTAGAAAGTTTCTCCACAAAGCAAATATTTCATTGTTCTTTGTTCTAAAAATAAAATAAGCACATGCCAGAGACCCTGGCATTTTGGACCAAAACCCCTGGAAGTGATATGCACATGATGCAGAAAGGGAATTCAAAGAAAAACAAATGGCAGTTATTAGCAGTAGTTATAAAGCAGCAAAATGCAGCAAGTTAAAAACAGAGAAAATAAAAAAAAAATAAACCTGAGCTTGCTTTACTTAGAGAGAGAGACAAAAACCCCTCATTTAGAGCAACAATTCAAATCCTAGCAGGAAAATTCATCCCCAAAAAAAAAAGAAAGGTGAGAGAAGAGGAAAAAAAACCAAACCAGCAGCAGAGAAGCTGCTTGCTGAGCAAAGTTAAACACTGTGTTAATCATGCTGCTTCTTGTTGTTCTGGGGTTTTTAAGTAGCCTTCTGTTAATCACATTATAAACCCGAGCTTTTTAATTCTTCCATGAAATAACATGGCAGAATCTAAAAGGCTACTTTAACGGGTCATTTTTCAACTCCCCTATGGATTCCATGCTGTTATGGTTCCAATATCCCATCCGTACCTGGGACCACAGTCCCCTCAGAGGGAGTGCTAGCCTTCTTACACTAAAATCTCCAAACACAAAGTGGGGATGGACAGACACGACACTCACTCACAGCCTTGCTTTCCCTAGAGCCTACAGCATCTCTACCCACAAGCCACAAGGGAGAGAAACCCTTTTCTTCCTACAAGACTAAACCTCTAGCGCTCTAAGGAGCTACAAGATCTCAACACTCCGGGTTGCCCACTTTGCTTTTTTTTCTCCAATTTACACTAGTAGGCTGCAACATTAGGATGAAGGACACTCTTAAAACAAAAATTGTCTGAAACACCAGGGGTCATTCCTCACTGATCCCAGGAACACTACTCACATGAGAAAAGGAAGGTGGGAAGGTAGGAGGTGGGTCACAGTCTGGTGATACATCACTGCACATTCATCACAGAGAATTTTATAGTACAGTTGTATTTAAAAAAAAAAAATCTGTTAAAGCCAGAACTGAAATACAGCTTCAGGGACCCTATAATGACTCTCTAAAAGAGAAACAAATTTCAATTTGGCTTAACAATATTTTTTTTGCATTTCAGTAGAGCATTCCTCTTGTGTATTTGCATCTCTTCTCCTACCAGAAAAGTCAGGATGGATGCAGACCTGTCATTACAGGGCACATTTTCCAAAATGCTACAACTTCATTTTTGAATATTAATGGTTGTAACAATTGGGACTTCACAACAGCGACACATGACCACACATGCGACCAGTCAAAGCTTAGCTGTGCAAATTTGTTTTGGAGACATATGGAAGAGATTAATTTTCCTCCTGCAATTTTAAATTCTCTCTAGTGTTGTATGCAGGTATGTATCCAAAAACCTTCGTGGTGACAGGGATCTAGAACACCAACTGAAAGGCACTCAAAGCAGCCTGGCAGTGAAGGTTTGCCATGCGTCTCTGAAGGGTGTCCAAAGGCCACAGAAACCAACATCAGTGTTTCCATTACCGCAACGGACACAGCTCAGACCCACAAAAACCCTGAGCAACCAACTACCATCGCATATATCTACCTCCCAGATTATTCCTGATTTAACTGCGAATCTGCCCCAAGCAGAACTGCGGGCCACAGCACAGTCCATGTACTTGCGTGCCTGTTTTACTATGGCTTCTATTTCTACAGGACCTAGCAACCCCACGTAGTCAGACCAGGACGTGCAATACATGAAAAAACCACTTCCACACCCCTAGTTTACATTCCAACTGGAAGAATACCTACAGAACGGTATTTTACTTCAGCTTCTGCTTAAAACCACCAGGATTAGGAGGATCTACATCAGCAAGTTGCCATTATCTTTTAATTTTGATCCTTCTTGTACATGTTCTAACTTCACTTATTAACTCTCACCTGGAAACTGTCTGAGGCATAACCTGTGTGTCTCTCTCTCTCAATCTGTGTACAGTACTGTGTAAAAATTCTTGCACACCCCATGATTTCATCATAAACAAACCGTGTGAAAGTTTGGTCCAACACAGACAGATCCAGAACCTTTTTCTAATGCAACCTGATATACAGCGTCCTGCCACTGACTCCTGGAGGATCAACACTGTGGAACACAGAACTTACAATTCAAATTTCCCACATCCTTCCTGGTGATTAAAAATGCTATTCCCGTAGCAAAAGGTTCAGCCCAGTTGTTATAAACTTCTTTTCTTTTTTCTAAAGCCATGAATTATTTGTTTCTTGGTATGTCAGAGGTGTGGGAAGACCACAGCTAACAGCAGAAAATAAATCAGCTGGGATAGAAGAAAGTTAAGGGGTGAAGGAAACAGCTTACAAGGGTTTTTCTCCCATGTTAATAGCCAGGCAAAAGGAAAACCACACAGTGTTAGTAGAGTGAACACCTGACTCAGCTGTTCATACCCTCAGAGTCATAAAGTCTGGAGTACCAAGGACAGAGCGTGGAGGCGGGGAAAATGCAGGGTTTATGGAATCGTAAGAGAGGAATTTTTCAGCAGAATTAACAGTCATGTGGTAGATGTGCTCAAAGTTGCTCGGAGAGGAGATCAGACGGGAGTGATGATGAGGGAATTGATAAGGGGAACGCTGCTATCAAAGACAACAGAGAGAGAAAGCAATGAAGGATGGTTGTACAGGTTACATCAGCAACAGCAGTCCGCAAGAGCAGTCAAACACTGAAGGACAGCCAAACAGCAACCCTGCTTGCCCGTCAGCACACAGGTTCTTACATTGTCACCCCCAGTCCTCTGAGCACCTTCCTTACATGCTGTCATACGGGCCTGCCGCCCTTGCTGTTGCTAAAACATTAAAAACAAATAAAACTTTTAACTCATTGGGAATTGATTCTAATATTTATTATTATTTGATATTTCAAAGAGCACCACAGTTGTAAAAGGTGCTTTACAGACAGTTGAGAAGCATCAGTTCCCTGCCTTGAGGAGCTTACAATCTAAAGTAGACATAACACAAACAAAGGAAGGTGAGCACAGGTGAGATGGTGTGGGGAGAAGAAAAGATGAGAATACACAACAGTTAAAGATTGTAAGAGATTTCCTTCTGTTATTCATGCATTTTAGCAATTCCATTAAAAGTATCACCCGTACAACAAACACAGAGTATTTCTAACAGGAGGGAACAGTGTTTCGACAGGATAGGGACACAGGTCAGGTGGGAAGGTGAACTGGTTAGTGTCAGACAACTGAACAATTTACTCTTCTGCAGACAACACAACACAAGGCCTATGTCCTTCTGCACACTCACTTAATCCTCACAGTGATGAAGAGACTTTGCACTGCCCTCTCTGCACTGCAGAAGACTACGGGCCCTTAGCAGATAAGGTGCAAAAGTATTGGGAAATTCAAATGTTTTCAATAAGTCAACTGAGCAATGTGCTCCCAATGTGTGACATAAAGAAAGTGAGGGGAGAAATAATCCTGCAAATTAAACAGAAACAATTTCTAATTCGTCTCTACAGAATGTGCTGACACAAGTGCTCTTCTAATTTAAAGTCACCTAAATCCAGATTTAATGGAAAAGCATTTCAAGGCTTGGTTTCCCTCCCTGTACCATCTGTACAAAAGCCTACAAGGGAGATGGTTTGCCCAATGGCCACCAGCAAATCAGAACACCTTTTCTAATTTCTAACTTCTAATTTTCTCTTCCCCTTGTCCAGTTGATTTCATCACCTTAAAAACAAACAGATCTGAGTAACATTAGAAATGTTAGGACTTACAAAAATAAAATATGGCAAAAATACAGCTTACCCCTCCACTAAACCTAAGGCACTACTTTTTGTATGTGGAACGTACGAAAGTCTGGAAGAACATTAAGTCACATCCCAATACATATTATCAAACATTATTGTTACTCTTCATTTCAGCTGGTAAAATCCAACTTTTTTTTTTTTTTTTTAAACACAGTTATTATGAGGCTTTGCATGTTAACCAAAATAGCAATTATGACATTATGGCATATAAGACATAATATACGTTAAATTGTTATTAGTAAGTTTAGCAGCATCTAAATATCAGTACAAGAAGCCACCATTCCAAGAAAGGTCCAGGAAAACAGACTTTGCTGAGTTATCTGCTCACAACAGAGAACTGGCAGCAAAGCCAGCTTCATTCCTAAAAGCCAATAAGGGAGAAAAGGGGGTGTCTAAAATCACAAGCTAAAAAGCAGAGAGTAGGCCAACTGCAGACCATGAAAATATTTAGCCAGCATTCATGAATGTGAGAAAGCCACGATATGGCAACATTTTAAAAACTATCCTCCATGGAACCTTCTCCATGGGTTCCACCATTAGATGCATGCATGGGCTTCCCACTTTCATTAAAGAATACCAAATATGGATAATTATTCATTTACTCTGAAAGTTTCTCATTTGAAACAAGCAAAGCTTCACACATCATCTAGAATGGAAGTATAATGGCTCATGTATAATGAAGTCAAACTGAAGCATAATGTTCAAATATAATGGCAGTCAAGACTAGCTTTTGTATGTGAAATACTTAGGCATGCAGAATATGAAAGCAAAAATCAATCCTGTACATCTGATGTACACAGAGAGGTGGTCTGTGCTGCAGTAAGTGCAGTTCCAGATTTCAGATCTTCACTACAAAGAAGCATCCACGATAAAGGGGCTTCAAGGGACAAGAGGGCAGAAGGGAGGCCAGACTGTACGGCCAGTTAATTGGTGACAGGCTGCTAGGGAAGAAAAACATGTAAAGAAATAAGTTTGGGGATATACTAACAGGAACGATTCTAAATTGTACAAAACAAGACAATGACCCAGATTTAGTATCCACATCAATAAAATACAAATATGTACTGATTATGGCTTTGTTAATAGCAAACAAGAACTTTGGGTTTCTGTTGTGCTGAAGCCCACAAACTTGCTTGTCAAAGCCAGACCCCTGAGTAACCACTTGCTATGAAGAAAGGAAGGATGCAAATTTACAACTGCCTGATAACCTCTAATATTTTCTCTCTGATCTCACTCTGAGCTTTGGGAATGTTCACTTCTGCCCAAACACAGGGCTGTACTGAAGTCAAGAGCATCCGTTCATGGAAGAACAATGTGGTTAATAGACTGCAACTTGCCATAAGCATATCTCACTGTTCATGTCACGTGCTTATTGCATACTAGAACCTTGGAAACAAGGCACAGAGAAAGCATCTTTCGCCATTGTGTGGCTGCATCATCAAGGGCAACTGTGCAGACAGATATGTTGCACGTACGTAGGCATCTGTTTCATATACAACATATAAAACAGCCTAAAAGGGTTTGAAACATTCAGTTTTTCCATTTTTCATTTTGTATGTTTGCAATAGAAATCAAACTCCCTAAAGCTGGTCTTTTAAAGACATCATTAACACCAGTAGTGGTCAGAGAGCAAGCAAGCTCCTGTTGGCTCTGCATCCACCAGGCAGTTATGCCCTGGGTTAAAGCAGCACAAGCATCTGTCCCCTCCTACCCCTATCGCAGTCCCGCCATGCGAGGACCACTGCTAGCAGTTCTAGTTCTGTGCTTCATTCAGTTTTTGATATTTCCTCTGAAAAAGGCAGCAGAGACAGATTAGTGGGACTGCAGATACAAGTTCCGATTGGATTCACATTGCATGTATAAAGGAAATATGCATATATTCATAAATAAAGACATTATACATATATATAAATTGTCATTTGCTTTATAAAGTTCATCCCTGGATGCTAGAAAAAAGCTAGGCTGAGCTGGCTGTTTAGTTTGTGACAATCTCTTCCAACACAGAGATTAAAATATCTATTCTCTATTAAAATGTATTTATTACTAAGAACCCTTCTGCCTGCATAGCACTATAGCGACTTCAGTGAAAGTTCATGCTGGACAAACAAATTTGTATCAGTAGATCCAGCCAAATTTGAAATTGCTCAAGTAACTCAGAAGAAACTGCAAATAAAAAGGCCCACTCCATTCTTTCATATACTTTCTGCATTCCAGTATCTCATAAATAAAGACACTATATCACCTACAATAGTTGGATAAAGAGAATTTGAGAAAACTATTAGCTTCTTCTCCCTAGTGGTAGCCCTCTTTAAATACAAACATGTATTTTACAATCTGCTTTCATAAACAGAGTTCTCCCTAGTGGTAGCCCTCTTTAAATGCAAACATGTATTTTATAATCTGCTTTCATAAACAGAAACAAGCATTCGCAAAGTAAAATGCTGCAATCTTTCCCACAGCTCTTTAAAAGTAGAGACTTTTTCTTTTGAAACATATCAATCTATTTTAAAATACAAAGAAGATGTTCCAGCTGCAAAATCATCACACGTGCTAAGAAGCACACCCACAAAAAAACTAATCACCTTTTTGGAACAAGGTATGAATCAAACGATATAATTCTATGTCTCTGTAAAGAAACCGCCATACAGATGAACTGTACACAGGGCTGTATGGATATTCTTTACCTTGTGTACCGATTCTCCAGGAAACGTCCTCTATTTCCATCCTCTCTTTTAATTCTAAATTTATTTTTCAAATAAAACATTAGACTCAATACAAAACATCATATGCGTGCACAACCCCTTTTCTTCTAATTTTGTGCCTGAGGAAAAAAGCAGGTAGTTTGGAACAGACTAAGTGAAAACTTAGTCCAGCCAAATACCTTACAGGAAGCTGTTGCAAAATAAAAAGGTGCTTGGACTGAAGTAGCTCTTGACAGAACACTTATGTCCTAATACAAATACAATACGAAATCGCAAGGGGCTGCTGGAAAAATACACATCGAATTTGCTTTATCTGCAGTGACATCTCCCAGCATTAAGACTGATACCTACTTGCACAAAGGAGTATTTAATAGTAACTTTAAAAAGAAGCTGCAGCAGTGGAACAAGTGCAGAAATCAATTCTATATTGTACGTATTTTCTAATGTCTTCTCATCACGTTTAAGTATGGAAAGTGACTCATTAATTTATTTCAAAACATCATATTGATTGGTAAGAAGCAAAGAACCAGTCCTAACTTCAAATATGACCTTTGAGCTAATACAAGGCTTGAGCAATTAGAAGGAATTTAAAGCTTAAAGCCATTTACAGATGACAAAGCTGAAGAAATATTAGTCCATGTAAATCTAGAAAATCCCCTTCTACAGATAAAATCATTCCTCATTTTACACTTGACAGATTTGGGCCTTGTTTAAGACTCCTTGCAGCTTTTGATTCCCACGAACTACTGATGGTGTGAAATGGGATATCTTTTGCCCTACCTTTTGCAGTAGTAGATTATTTTCTCTGCTTGAGAAGAGCAGGAAATATTTTAAAGAACCCACCAGAAATCGAACAAGCAAAAAAAGGTCTTGCTTGCCCTGTGAAGCAAGTTATCATTCTTTGTTTAACATTGGATATAGCTATACTCACATCCATCGAGAGCAGGCTCTAGAGCACTTTGTGGCTCTAGACTTTGTTCTAGAGCAGGCTCTTGAGCACCTTGCTGTTCTAGAGTGAGCTCTAGATTTGATTCTAGAGCAGGCTCAAGGGGCAAAAAGAACCACCACAAGACAACACAAAACCACCACAGTACAACAGTTCTGGAGCAGGTTCTAGAAAATGTTCTAGATAGGTTTATTATGCTAGAGCGCATTCTAGAGCAGGTTCTAGCTCACTTGAAAGTTCTAGAGCGGGGTCTAGCTTGCTTGAAAGTTCCAGATTGAGTTCAAGGCTGGCTTAGGGCTCCATTGGGTTCTGAGGGGGAAGGACCTAGTTCAGGCAGCTGTTTTAGCATCTCACAATGATTTGGGGTACTTGCTGATGAGGAGAGCAGTCTCACTGGGGTTTTTTCCTTTCCTTGCATGCTTTTTTTCTTCCTTGGGGCTCTTTTCAGTTGAAGGCCCCTTGGATCATCCCATCAACTGCAGCTCTCACAAGTTGCTAGCACACTCACTCGCCCTGCCTCTGGGGACCTTCTTTTCCCTTCAGGCAACACTGGAAACTGGACAAGCTCCTACTTGCCCCTAGCTCCTTCGCACCAACTGTTTGCCACATTACTGCTCCAGAGAGCCTTGCCAGCCTGACCAAGAGCCTTGGCACATTGTATTTGCCACCCACTCCTGCGCCCACAAGAAGCACTTCACACAGACCAGGGTGTCCATGCACCTCACAAAGGGATCAACAGCTCTACCCACGATGCTCCAGTACTTGCACCCCCACCTGCCAATGCCAGCCTAACCCCAAAGCTGAACAACAAACAGAAAAATCGCCCTGCCAAGACTCACATCTCTGGCCTCGCTTGCCTGCTCAGGAGACACAAGGGCTGCCAGAGCCCTTCTCCAGCCTCGCCTCAAGGCGAGATCCCCCGCTCTCCTCACTGCTGCACTCCAGCCATAAACTGGCCATCCCTACAGCTAGTTGCATCCTTGGCAGCAGTTACTCATCCAACACTGCTGCTGCTTTTGGACTGCAATGTCCAGGGTTGAATCTTGAATGTAGAATCAGAATCATAGAATAGCTTCAGTTGGAAGGGATCATTGAGGTCGTCTACTCCAACCCCCCTGCAGGAAGCAGGGACATCCACTAGATCACATTGCCCAGAGCTTCACCCAACCTGACCTTGAATGTTTCCAGGGACAGGGCATCTACCACTTCCCTGGACAACCTACATCTGGGAACCAACCTGGGAATCTCTAGCAACGCTTATCATTTTTTGACCCTCTTCTTGCTCATGCACTCAGGGCTGGCTTGCCAGTGCAGATGGGCAGAAGACTTAGAAAGAGCTGTGTCCTCTCCATTTGCTTTGAAAAAGCTCATGCCTAGCTGTGCTCTGACATGTCATATAGTAATCAATGGGCACTATCTCTTAAGGCAAAAGAACGTATCGTGGTACGGTTGTACCTAAACTCATATTGTGCTGTGATGACTAAGAGGTGTCACTACTGCTGGGATACACCCAGGAGCTATTCACTGCTTCACTGCTCTGCAGACCAAGGAAACACCCTTCACATCAGGAGACACACTGGAGCCCAGTAAAGCAGCCCCATCTGCTCCTTGGATAACAGCCAGTGCATCTAAGAAAAGGCAACAGGTAATAGTAGCATGAGATTCTCTTCTGAGAGGCATGGAGGCACCCATTTGCTGACCTGATCTGCTCTCTAGAGAGGTGTGCTGCTCTCCGGGAGCTTGTATCAGGGACATCACCAAGAGGCTACCAAGCCTCCTACAGCCCACTGACTATTGTCCCGGGCTGCTATTTCATGTGGGCACCAGTGATACAGCCAGGAGCAGTCTGAGGGTATCAAGAAGGACTGCAGAGCCCTGGGAGCAGCAGTAAGGGACTCTGGAGCGCAAGTAGTTTTTTCATCAATCCTCCCAGTCAAAGGGAAGGGTTAGGGTGAGCATGAAGAACTGCCCACTGCAGGAGAAGATCAGGTGCAAGACTGTCTAAAGAACCTGAAGGTGCACAAGTCCATGGTACTTCTGCAGGTCCTGAGGGAACTGGCAGACACAGTTGCTAAGCCACCACCCATCATATCTGAGAAGTCATGGCAGTCTGGAGAAGTTCCTGCTCACTGGAAAAAGAGAAATATAACCCCCATTTTTAAGAAAGGAAAAAAGGAAGACCCTGAGAGCTACAGGCCGGTCAGTCCCACCTCTGTGCCTGGCAAGATCATGGAGCAGATCCTCCTGGAGATTCCGCTGAGGCACATGGAAAACAAGGAGGTGATTGGTGACAGCCAACATGGCTTCACTAAGGACAAATCATGCCTAACAAATTTAGTGTCTACAACACTAAATTCTACTATGGGGCTACAGCATTGGTGAATAAGGGAAGAGCAACTAACCTAATCTACCTGGACTTGTGCAAAGGATTTGACAACATCCCACACAACATCCTTGTCTCTAAATTGGAGAAACATGGATCTGACAGTTGGTCCACACAATGGATAAGGAACTGGCTGGATGGTTGCACTCAAAGAGTTGTGGTCAACAGCTCAATGTCCAAATGGAGACCGGTGATGAGTGGTGTTCCTCAGGGATTGATACTGGGACTGGTGCTATTTAACATCTTGGTCAGAGACAGGGACAGTGGGAT
>NW_010135498.1:0-6042 GCF_000699245.1 Pterocles gutturalis
CAGCGGGCCGGCTACAGGAGAAGCCAGGCAGGCAGCTGGATGGCCAGTCTGGTCCGCCTGGGCTGGGCCCTGCCCAGGGCCACGCCAACCCATTGTTCTGTGCCCCCTCTTCAATACGTGATTCGCAGAGGTGCTGATTGGCTCAGCCCTGGCCTGGGGTGGGTCCAGCCTGAAGCTGGGGAAACTTCCAGCAGTTTCTCACAGGGGCTAGATCAGTGGTACTCCTTCCCCCACCCCCCGTTACTAAACCCTTGGAGCTGGGGTGGGGGTGAACCCTCAGCAGTCACTGACAGGAGCCACCACTGCAGCCCCTCCCTTGCTGCCAGCAGGGCTGGAGTCAGAGGAAACCTTAAGCAGATACTTACAGGAGCCATTGCTGTGGCCCCTCCCTGCTACCAGACAAACCCACCACACAAAACCACAACAATAGGGCAGTCATTTTTCAGGGCAGAAGTGAGAGAGGGTAACTTAAGAAATGTAGAAAGAGGTTTATGATAGGAGAAACTTTGAGAGAAATTGTTTGTGATTAATGTCTCAGTAAGGCCAAGACAAACTTCAAAGAAATGAGAACAGATGCAAGGAAAGTTCTTCTAACTGTAATGAGAAACAAAGGCAAAATGTTCACCTCCAAGTTAGATGCAACAGCAGAAGCAGGAAAATGCAGAGTGGCTATTCTTCTGGGAGGAATATAAAGTCCAGTGCTTCTCCATGTTTCTGGACCTTAGAAAGAATCACAGCCATTATCAAGACAGAAACATGTAAGTCATATGATATTCTTCAAATTACAGATATAATTCAATAGCATCTTCAATTCTAATTCTAATTCTAATAAACTAGTTTTCTGAAGTTTTCACCTTTGTGCTGAATCCTTCCCGATCTGACCACCAGCTAATGCTGAACCTTTTTTTGAAAAGTTGGAATTCTTAGTGATTCATGAGGGAATAGAGAAAATGCAAGGAAATTTTAAACTAAACTTTCAAGATAATCCTGCCCCACACTCATGTCATAGAAGTTAGTTCAGTTGGATAAACATGGTAACAAGGTGATCTTCCTTGTAAAATGTTATTAAAAAAAAAACCCAAAAAAAAACCAAAACCAAACATCAGAAGTTATGTTTCTGAAAACAATGCAGAACAATCTCCAAAAGTTACTTGTGATTTTATATGTCCAACTAGAAACACTCCATAACAGTGTGGGATTTTTCCTTTCCAGAGAAGCTCTCCTCGAGCAAGACAAAATACACAGCTCCATGCAATGACATCTTCAGGTGAAATGTCATTGCACCTGAATTGGCAACTGAATTTGACAAAGAGCAGTAGTGGTACTTCACATCAACCAACAAGTTAAATTGCTTCCTCTGGAAGCATTTATGGGCCACATACCTGGGTAGCTCCTCTATTGCATAACCAAAAATTTATTCATCATCTGATGAAAACTGTACCCAACAGAAGATCAATATGCCAGCATCCGTCATAACATCAAGGTATTTCTGATTACATGGTGAGTATGCAATCCCAGAAGAAAGCTGGGACAGAAAGGAAGCAGAGGGATTTAGACTATTATATTTATAGTTTACTCTGGTCAGCCTGATTCCATTCCACAGTTTGGATGTTGCAGAGGAAGGAAATAGAAAAATATCCCCTACCCTCATTTCTTCCATCAATCTGGACAGTTACAGTTGGGAATGTAGTCATTTCTGAAAGATTTTGGTAGGGAGCACAGATTTGTTTTCGTACATCAGAGTTGTCACAGAGCTCTGCAGCTATGTTGATTAAAACCTCTTCCTCAGAGCTGCCTTTGACTGGGCTGTCAGCACTGACATCAGGAACCCCTGTGAAAGCACTACCTCAGCCATCTCCTCCTGAACAGAGTAGATAGCTAGGGAGGTCTGAGCTGGAATCCTCAGGAACACTGTTGAGTCGTGTGCTAATTTCTTGAGCCAGGAGGAATATGGTGGCTTTAGAGCTTCTTTTTTCCCAAAGTTTTGTTGACATTGAGAGAGTGCCTTGTGAAAGTGGTACTGTGAGAAAACCTCATCAGGATGTAAGACTGGCTGACTTGGTACTAACATGTTATCTCCTAAGATACCAACTCCAAACTTTTGCAGTATTTTGTTTCCAGGAAACTCAGCAATTGCATTCTCATCAGCATTTCCTGCAGCCCAGGACCGTGCCTGTCCTCCAATTAGCAGACTACCGCCCCTTGAAACAAACTCATGAATCTTCTCCACCTCCTCATCACTGTAGGCTTTGCAGCAGTACACACTCAGGTTTTCCTCAAGATCTGTCAGCTTGCAAGGGATCTTTTCCTGGCTTAGGAGAGCGAAAAAGTCCTTCAGATCACCAGCAATACCAACTTGTCCTCCCTTCCCAGCATCAAGCCAACCAATGGCATTGAGGATAAAGATTTTCATTGTTGATGCTTGGAAAAAGTTTTCATGAGCAAGTACCACAACACGGCCCCTGCCATACTGTACAGCTCCAAGGAATGCCTGGTGGGAGTCATTCATAGCAATGGGAAATGCTAATGCACCATGGATTAGTAGATGGGAGGGGACACTGCCATCTTCTATCATGAATTCAGTCAGTCCCTTCAAAAGGACTTCTAAACTTTTTTCACATCCAATCCATGTCTGGAAAACCAAAAGAAATCCTTGTCATTCAGATTGGTTTATAAATGCTTAAAGCTGTACTTATCATTGCCCTGTTAGTAATGATACAGTCATGACTTCCCATTAATACTCCTTGTTTCAATAAGTTATCAAGACAAATATATTAATGTCTATCAAAAGAAACTTGAAAGTTAGCCCAACAGATATCATTAAAGTGGCAGCAATGTTAAAATTACAGGGATCTCCAGCTTTCCTTAAGCATAGTGTAAATTTAATTCCAGGCAAGAATGGTACTGTGTGCTTTTGAATTACGTTAGATTTTTCTGTAATGGGCTAAGATCTTGTCACCTACAAAGGGTGGCTCTATCCTTCACAAGAAGTTATTGTTCTCAGAGCACAGAATCCATAAAAGATCAGGCAAGCACTTCCTAATCCTTTTCAATGCAAAAGCAGACATGTACCTCAAAACATTCCAAGCAATGGTTTCAACTAATCCAATTGATTCTGCTTTCAGGAAGTCTAGGGCCTCTGACACTCATATAGCTCAGCTTCAAGGTGGTGACTTCCAGTCATAGAGCAAATGGAATTAAGGTAGTAAAATATTAAAACAGTGATACTTGTTTGCAAAGTTGGACAGTAATCTGCTCTCTTGCTTGTCTCTTTACCACAGGCTTCGGTCTAAATTTTAGCCTCCATTGCCTCTCCATCCTGGGATTTAAGGATAATTTTTTTTTCCATCATACTGTTGGTTAAACACTGAACAGGTTGTGGAATCTCTGTCCTTGGAGATATTCAGTACTTGACTACACAAAGCACTGAGCAACCTGCTCAAGGTGGCCTTGCTTTGAGCAGACACTGGAGCAACTGTCCTATAGAGGACTCTTCCAACCTCAACTATTCCATGATTCAGATTTCCATCAGCATGTTCCAAATGTATTGGCAGTGCAGCACACCTGAAAAATTACTGTGAAGACAATGGCTTATTGCCTCAGCAGAGCTGCCTCTTGAGTGTGGCCAGAGCTGAGTCTTGTTATCATGACATGGTCTATTATCCTTGTCTGAACATAGCTCTGAGACAGACATGAAGCTGTAATATATTCTTCCCTATATAGCAGTATAAGGTCCAATTACAGAGCTTCAAATTCCCACCTTATTTGTGAGAAATTCCCTGAAGAATTATCATCAATTGCAGGATTTGTGACAAGAAAAGAAAGTGCCTTAACTCTAACAGTCTAAGGTCACCTGCCTCATGGATGAAGGGAAGGTGGTGGATGTAGTTTTTCTGGATTTTAGTAAGGCTACTGATACTGTCCCTCACAGCATCCTTCTGGACAAGCTGTCCATCTGTGAGATCAGCATGTAGCTGGGGTGCTGGGTCAAGAACCGGCTGAAGGGCAGGGCTCAAATGTGAATGGGGCTACATCTGGTTGGTGGCCAGTCACCAGCAGTGTGCCTCAGGGCTCGCTTCTAGGGCTAGTTCTGTTCAATATTTTAATCAGTGATCTGGAAGCAGGAGTTGAATGCACCATTATCAAGTTTGCTCTTGATACTAAACTGGGAGGTGCTGTTGACTCTCTGGAAGGACAAGAGCCCTTGCAGAGTGATCTGGATAGATTGAAGCATTGGACAATCATTAGTGGCATGACATTTAACAAGAACAAATGCCTGATTCTGCACATGGGATGGAGTAATCCGAGACAAGTAAAAATTGGGAGAGGAGTGGTGGGAGGGCAGCCATGCAGCAAGAGACCTGGGGTTGCTGGTCAACAGCAGCAGGTTCAACATGAGTCAGCAGTGTGCCCTGGCAGCCAAGAGGGCAAACCAAATCCTGGGGTGCACCAAATACAGCATAACCAGCCGGTCAAAAGAAGTTATTATCCTGCTGTATTTAGCGTCAGTACAGCCTCACCTTGAATACTGTGTGCAGTTCTGGGCCCCACAATTTAAGAAGGATGTTGTCACAGACCATCCCCCCTGGATCCATGTTTATGTCTCAACCATTTAGGCAGAGCACTCGGACAGAACATTTCTAAAAGAAAAGTCTACAAACAGCTCAGGCAGAGCATGTTGGAAGAAATGTTCTTCTGTGAACAAACTTTAGCAAGGTGTTAACATTTTGAGTGACAGGCACACCTCTTGAGGTGGTGCATGCTTTTTTGTCTCCCCAGTGGAGAACCAGCTGCCCCTCCCCAAAGCTAACCTGGATGCAGGACTGTTGCACCCCCAAAGGTCAACCCTGAAGGTGACCTGGATACAGACCACTGCCCTCCCTGAGGAGTGGTCCTGGACCGGACCAAACTGTATAAAAGGTGAACCCAACCATCTAATCTCTCTTGACCCATCACCACACCACACAAGAAGTTTCTGCCTGGAGTTTCTGCCTGAAATGAAGACTTCTGCCAGAAGAGAAGACATGTGCTGGAACGAGGGATTGCTGATGTTCTCTGTGTTTATCTCTGTCTTTCTGCTCCCCTCTTTTTTATCTTTCAACTCTTTCCTACTCTGTCTTCTGTCTGATTTTTTCCTCAAATAATTATTGAGCATTATTTGGTGCTTGCTTAATTGATAAGTGATGTCTAGTGATAACTGATAAGTGTGTGTTGGTGCTTGACTCCGAAAAGTTGATTTGTGGTGTTTTTGCAGTTGCTGAGGTAAATAAAATTGTGTTGTATTATTCCTTGAGTCAATCGTCTGACTCTACCTAGCCGGTGCTCCTTTTTGGGGAACGACAAAAAATCTCTCTTGTCCATCCACTGTAGTGGGGTGAGACAGATGTGAAGGTACTTGAAGGCGTCCAGAGGAGGGCAGCAACACTGGTGAAAGGGCTTGTTATCAACGAAGGCACTTTTGCAACTTTAAAAAAAAGTTAAAATTTTTATTCCGTTTGTAGGTGGAGAATAAGCGAGCAGTGCAAGGGGAGCATCTGCTCTACCAACAAGCACCCTTTTCAACAAAACCTATTCCTCTATTTATTCCCTGAAACATTGCATATCTATTAAGTTTTGCAATACATTCATTCATATTAATTTCCTAGTCCCGCCTACCCCGCTTCATATTATAATTAGCTAAAGAGTCCTTCTGCGCTTGTGTAGTGCTCTCTGGTGGTCCTCTAGTGGTCGATGGGTGGGGTTGGACTTTTCACCTTGTCTCCTTGCACATGCTCCCTGGTCTCTTGGCTGCAGTCCAAAGGGCCAGGCTGGTTTTCAGCCGGTTTAGTGGTCCAAGGAGTCTCCTTTATCTCGTGGCTTTGCAGGTGTTGCATTCTCTCATCTCGTTTTGATTAGCAGTTCCTTCCCTTATCATCACAGTTTTAATCCTCTCATCCTGTCTTTGCAAGCACGGCAAACTTAATCATACATTGTCTGAACAGCTATTCCTAATCAGTCACTCTTTAACTCCAAACCCCCTGTCTCAGTCCCCCCTTTTTTAGA
>NW_010135499.1:0-11877 GCF_000699245.1 Pterocles gutturalis
GCTGGCTCCCGGGCAGGCTCCGGGTTTCCTTTCCCGCTTCCTCTCGCCTTGCTGCCTGTGGCACCTTTCTTTCGGCCCTTCGGGAGAAGCTGCCAAGCTATACTTACTTTTCACAAGATCCAGTGAGCTTGCGCTTGGCCGTTTATTTTTATTTACTCGTAGTAGGAAAACCTGAGAGCTTACCTGCGCTGTTTTGCTGTTAAACAGCATGACTAAACTAGTGTTGTACAAAAATAAAGCTGTTAATTTAGTTGTATTTTGGATTGTTGACTGAAGGAAACTCTTTCGGTCTGTTCCTGAAGTGAGGCTGATATTGGCATAAATGCATCAGCCAAAACCACTCAGATTGTGCTATAAGAGTCTTAGATTACGTAGTTGTTTACTTTTTTTCCTCAGAGCCTGAGAGAGTTCCTAATAGGGCAAATTCTGTTATTTAAGTCTTTAGTAAAGTCTCTTATTCCCACACTTTCCTGCAAGATTAGTTTTAAATCTTATTTCAGTCTTTATAGTTGGGGGTTTTTTTAAACAATCTAGGCAGTGTGTAAAAACACATTTTTTTCTTAAGTCCTCAGAAATAAGTTACTTCTTTAGGGCAGTGAACATCAAATAAATATTTATGGATTTCATGCAAACTGCTCTAATTTCAGCCAGTCTCTTTGCTAATCACACTCATCGTACAACTCAAAACTTCTGTGGCTTGAACAAGTGTTTAGTTGAACCTCTGATAGCTTCTGCAGTACAGAAAGCTGCAGTGTCAGAGCTGAAAAGGTACAGTCATACCTAGTTTATTTTAAATGTTGAACTATACTGATTTATATCAGTTAATAACCATACATTTTTATTATGAATTAAGCTTGTACCAAAGTTCCCTTCTGGGGATGAATTTAAAGGCCAAGTAGCTGCAACCAAAGCTGAGGTCTGGCTTGCTGTGCAATGTAGAGAAGCTTGGCAAGTAGAAGGGAGCTTGTCTTCCAGTCAGATTGTTGCAGAGTGTCCTGAGAATGCTTTACCCTGGTGACTCTAACCTTTTTCACACCTGGACATTGTACAGACTTAATTAACACTATTTCAGATTATTTAAGATTTAAATCTACACAAAACCTGATGTGGACCTGCATAAGGTAATTTCCACTCAGCATAATCAGTTCAGCTGAAATTGATTCCGTATTAATTTTCAGCTAAATCAATGTTAGCATGCTGTAAACTGATTTGTGTGTGTCAGCATAGCAGATTGTATTGGTTTAGTGTATTTCAGTTAAGCTAATTGAACTTCTTCTGTAGGTAAGGCTCTGTTTTCATTCTTGGTCCTTTTCTGCCCAAGCTTGTGCTCCTTGAATATTTGTTGTTGAACATAACATATCTTGTGCTGAATATGATTTGCAATTAATATGGTGCAATGCTGTGTGTAAATGCTTTTGTTTGTCAGAGACATGTATATCACTTTATTTTCAATCTGTTCCCAAAATAATTAGTCCAAGATAGAGTTAAATTGGTTTAAACTGTCTGATTTGTCTTTTGCTCTGATTTAACTAAAGATACCTTAAAGTTTTGTCTTTTGTGAATGTGGTGTATTTTTAAAAGTTAGTGAAACTTAACAAGTCTGCTATTTCCTTCTTACTTGGCTTAATTTTATTTTTTTTTAACTTGTTAAGCTTTAATATCTTCCAAGCAAAAAGTAAATGTACAAAAGTAAATGAAAGATGGTTTTGTCTCCCCATTTGGTTTTTGCAACTCTTTTTCCTGGTGTTTTTTAGTTTTTAAAATATATCCTTTGTTTCTGGATAAAAATATTTATAGTGTTGTAGAGGTGTTGGATCTTGGTAGTGTTTCTCATGCTGTTAAATCATGCCACTGTCTTCACAGACTGTTGTCACTGTAGCAATCTATAAACATACAGTGTTTGAGTTTCTGCAACCCAGTCTTCCAAATCTGTGCTCTTTATCTTCAAGAAGTGCAGTACATTTGACTTATTTTTGCTGATTTATTAGTCTTACTACCTTTTCAAAGTTTTGGATATTTTAATTCTAAACTTAATGCTGTTTTTCCTGTCAGCTTTGTCACAGTCTTCAGATTTCCTCCAGTTTGTTATTGCCTCATAATTTTCTTGACAATTTTGCATCTTCTGTTGCGAATATTTTTTTGAGATCATAAGGTGTTGGTGTAATTTTTAAATATTCTTTAATGCTTCCTCAGTGTCTTATTAGTATGTGTCTTTTGTGTAGCGCTTTCAGTCAAAGAGCTGAATTAATGGAAACATATTATGTGGAAATGCAGTGTGCATGTGGTTTGGGCTCGGGCTCTCAGCTAATTCTTGAAATACATTTTACAGTTTTTGCCCTCAAAAGATATTGAATTACTTGGAAGTTGGTGTAATTAAACAGCACACAATACTCAAGATGTTTTAATCTCCATTCTGCGGGGATTAAGTATTATTTTTCAAGGCAACTAGTAGTTTGAAGGGTAGTCTGCTAGAATTCTCTCTTAATTTTTTTTTTATATTTTAAAATAAATTATTCTCTGTTAACAGCTGTCTGTGTTCTCTGTCTGTATTTTGGATGGGAATTTCTTTCTTCATTAGGTAAGTTTTTACACTTAATTTTCAATAATTTGTGAAGTTATCATCTCCATGTATAATACAGTTTTTCTTTTATCTCATGCATTTACTTACAATTTTTAAGACAAAAACATCTCCTGTAGCTAAGTCTGTGTGATATAATTAACGTTTTAAATGTTTAAGGCTATGTAAAAAAACCCTGTATCATGGCCTGTTTCAGTCCTATAAATAATAGTAGAATTGGAACAATTTTGGAAGCCTCTTCTGGGTTATGATCCAAGGGAATAATAATAAGAGATTCTTCAGAAATAAAATAAAACATTAAAAAAATACTGAAATGGGATTAAGCGGATCAAGAGCTACATTTGAAAATATGTGCAAAATCTGTAATAGAGTTTAAAAATTATGAAGATGTAGCTATAAGCAAGAACAATTAAAATCAGTTTAGAAAATGAGAATTATTTTCATTAAGAATTTATATTTTTATGTGAGATTTATTTATTTGTATTCCAAGTGTTAATGTCCAAAACTGTTTATTTCTAAACTTCAGTTATGTGGTACTTCATAGGCACTAAACAATATGAAGAAACTTGTGTATCTAGAAATTCTGTTTATAACTCTGATTTGTGTTTTTTTTTTTTTTTTTTTTCCTGTGGTTCTGAAACTGTTCTTTCTTAAAGAGAAGTTATATCTTCTATGGAACTGATTTCATTTTATCCTATGGCTTCATATTTACTTAATAGTTTAGTTGGGGTTTTACATAATTAGAAACAATTGATCATTCATTAATTGCTTATGCAATCTTTAGTACGTTTTTAATAGGTAGATAGGATGCCATAAAACATTCAGTACTCATGTGCCAACTGACTATGAAGAGACGCAAATGATGTATAGCATGCTTGTAATATGTATTAGTAATCTTTATTAACTATTCATGAGTCAAACCTTAATAAAAAGTGTGACCAGAATGTTCTTTTTTGTTTCTTATTTCTAAGTAGGTTAATAGTACAAACACCTGTTGTACTTTTGCCAGAGGATGCTGTAACAGTTAAGGCCTCCTTTGCTGTCTGTGCGAAGGTACATCTCAGGTGCTTGGTCTGATGCTTGTAGGTCTCTGCTGTTGGGAGTGCAGTTCAGGTGTTGCAGGGCTCCATCGCTGGCTAGGGGTTGTGGTAGCACAGTGGCTGGATAATAACAACCCCATCGTAGACAAAGCTGAGAGATTCTGGAAGATTTATTATCTTTTACCACCTGTGAACCATTTTTGGAGCAATTTCTTCTCACAGTTCTTAGAAGTACAGGGTATAGAGAATGCCTGTTAAAAGAACCAAACCAAAACAACCAAAATGTACACACGCAGAAAGACTTTGGCATATTGGCTGGAAATTCAGCAAAGTTGATCTTTGAATTATTACAAAGAGAACAGAAAAATTGTGTTCCTGGTGTATAAGAAATAGCTTTACTGAACTCTGTTTTACCTTAACACAAATCTGCCTTTTTCTTGGTTGAACGGACACTATGACAACAGTATGTGGATTTTTTACCACTAATGTCAATGTGTGGAGGAGGTTGATTGTGACTTGTAATGTCTGAGTAAATTAGGTACTTCTTTCTGTGGTGGGTGAAGTGAGGTGGTAGAGGTTTTTGCAAACCCTTGGGAGGTGGGAAATGGAAAGAGGGGAGGAGTAAAAGCATATTTTGCAAATAGGAGAATGGCATGAGTAGGACTGAAATTGCTGTCTGGTTGTTTTGCTGAGCACATTTCCAGACCGCAGAACCTAAATCTGGACATCAGGGATTCAATTAGTTAACTATTTGAAACATTTGCATTAAAATATATCTAAAGATACCTTTTTCCATGAAGACTGTATAAAAGTAATAAAGCAATTTCCTTGGGAAATGTGACTTCCCAATTAAAATGCAACAAGAATAGTGTTAGATTAAGCATTCATGTAAAAAGAATCTCACCTATGCATTGATGGCAAGAGATGGTACATTTCCTTGGTTCATTTGATTTTTGGAGTGTTATGAAATTGTTGTATTCATAAGGTGGGTTTCCAAGGCATATGCATTGCATTGATTCTTCTTGAGAAATTACAACGAAGATTGTACCGGTTTATTTTAATATGTTCCTGTTCAGTAAAACTATCAGGTTAATGCATTAGCTGTAAGCGTATGAGTAATTGAAAATCTGCTTTTTTGTGAATATGTAAAAATTATCTTGGTCTTGTCCAATAGCTTCTTCATTCTGTTTCTTACTGTTTTTTAAAACCTAGTAAAAGTATTGATGTTTTAAACCCAATCAGAAGAGGCAGGTTGGTATTCTAAGGAAGAAATGATCTGTGTAACAATTCAAGTTCTACAAAATCAAACCTTGTCATCTTAAGTTAATTCATTACAACAATTTAAAAAACAAAACAAAAACTAGACTTAAACATAAAGCGAATATACTTGTAGGTTTTTTTTAAATGAAGTGAACATTTAGTCAAGTGTTAATACAACTTCTACTGAAAATTTTTTTTTTCTTTTTTGTTTGCTTTTTCTCTTAAATTACTTTCTTTTGCGCTTGTTCATGATAACCTGATAATCAAGGAAAAACTTTTGATTTGAGGATTTACCAGCCACAATGATTACTTTCGGTATTTTTGGACTCGGTGCAGGCGGGTGACTCCATCTGCTTCCTTTATCCATCCCTTCCACGTCAGAATGACTGATGGATGCTCTGCCATCAGTCACATAATTACTGGTGTTGTTCTCATTTGGTTTATTTCTATGAATTATGATTATACAGTTTGCTTAAAATACTTCATCTTGTTTTACAATACCATTTGTATTTGTATTTTCACAGAACTAAGTTGTTAATAGCTGCCATTGTACAGATTGAATTTTTCTCCCCTTTTTTCTCTAAGTTTTGAATAATTTTTTTAAAGAAAACATCAATAGGAATATATGGGGAGGGAGAATGATGTCTTATGATGTTGACTTTTTAAAATTAATTGTTTAAAAACTAACTCTTTACGGAACTAAAATACTGATTTTTTTTTTTTTTTTACCTTAATGGCATTATTCATATGTGAAACATCACTTTTAAAATGTGAATTTACCAGTAATAAGCTTAAGAGCAATCTAAACACTTTGTTTCCTGTATGGAGGTTTTTTTCCTGCTTCACAGATTCATTTTGGTACCTGGCCTGCTGTTGGAAACCTTATCCAAATTGATTTTTAAACAGCAGCAGGGTCTATGGATGGCTTTAGCGTTGCTTATAGTACTGTCCATATTCAGTGCTTTTACTGATCCTTGAGGAAAGAAAGAAGAAATTCTGTGTATTCATTCTACTCACATAAACACAAGTACTCAATTTCTGCACATGCTTGTATTCAATCAGTTGCACACTGTAAGGCTAAACTGTCCCTGTCTCTTAATAAAAGCGTAGGCCCATGAATCCAGCTGTGTAGAGTCTATTGGCCTTACCCCTGCTACATAACTTTGAGTTTCCTGCTGCTCCAGAGCATGCATACCTGTATTCTTATTGGTTTTTCAATTCAGAGTGTTGACAAGGGTTGTGTTGGAACCCCTGAGAATGGTTTTTATTACAGTATGAGACTGAGGATCAATGTTTAAACTTTTGGGCGTGTCATGAAGGCATTTAGAGTTGCCTTATCTGGCTGGGATGGTGTTGAGGAATTACTTTGTTTGAACTCATGGTAGTCATACTGTCTGAAGCAGCGTTCCGAGCCATTTTTAGGGGAATTGGCAGGCTTCCTGTAGGAGAGAGCCAAGGAGCGAGTCTGCATGTGCCCAGTAGGAATGATAAGGGAACCATGGCTGTGAAACAAAAGCAGGAGCATGACCACTTACATTGTGGAAACAAATGATGGAAAAGAAAGTAGCTGCGTCTTTGGATGAAGAAGGCTTCTCCATGAAGTAATCAAGCAAAGGAAATAATGATTACAGTTAGTCTTTTTCTGGTTCGTTTCCAGAACGATACAACTCTGCCTTTTTGTTAGGTTTCATTTGCAGTCTACCCTTACCTTTATTGAGTAACCATGATAATGCACTAACACATATGTGGTAAGAAGGTTGGATCTTAATTGGATAAAAGCATTTTCAATATTTTGAATCCTCTTGGAAAGGTGTTACTCTTGAGTATATGGTAGAATATATACTTTTAATATAGGCAAAACCACGTACATTTATTTCATGACAGGTAATCCCATTTATTTACAATAATAGGCCAGATACTGTTTTTCAAGTTGCAGGCTGTCTGACTTAGGAGAATATAAAGTATTGTTATGAAATGGCCTTTTCCTTTTATAGCTGTCTGACATCCAGGGTCTAGCTTCAGTGTATTAGTCAAGGGAGTTAGAAATACACCACAGTTAAATTATAGGTTTGTATCTCCAGGTGGTGCTTGAATTCATGGTTGAAGACTGTAGAAATTAATTTTGCTAAAGCAAGAAACAACAGGACGTTAAGCTACTATGCCAGCTTTAGATGTATGCTTCAAAAAATTTTTGCTGCTCAGCATTACTCAGTAATCTTTAACTCAAATTGCAGGAAATATTTGAAATTCCATTCTAACAATATCCAACAGAGAATATTAAAGAAGCATTAAATTTCAAATGCCTGAGGGAAAATGTTCTCTTGCAACACTGTGGGCATTTGGATCTCACTAGTATATGCAGTATTATAGTCTAATATTATGCTTTACTTGGTCTAAAATGAAAGCCCAATTTTAATTCTATCTCCAAAAACTTGGCATACTGCAGTGAAAAATAATTTATTTGAATTTGTTTTTTAATACATTGCAACTAACTTTAAAGCTTCCTCATATAAGACTCCCACTATGGCTTTTTGTAATCTGACTCTTTCATTAAAACTTCAAATATACTCCCAAAGACTTATCTCAGTTCTTTCATTGCTAATTTACAATTTATAAGATCCTAAAGTTACCACAGAAGTTTTTCTCATTCTATGGAATTTTTCTCTTAAGACAAAACTTTGGAGTATCTTTGTAAATATATACAACACCAAAACAGAGGATGAATACAGTCTTAAAAGACAGGCAATATGCAAATACAAAATAGGGTTTAATGATATATTTACACAATTCTAGTCTGGTTAATTTGGCAAACCCATTGGTGAACTTTAATCAAAAAAGGGCTGATTAAACCTTTATGTTTTTATAACCTATATATGCCATACTTGATAGCAAAGCTCTTTCAGAAGTGAGTCCCCAGCTTAGAAGATTCTGGGGAAAGAAGTGTGTTTCTAAAAGGTTTAGAAAATCTCTAGCATGATTATATTTTTTAATATGATAAGTGATTAAATATCTCAGTATTCAGCAGAGCAAGGGCAAGTGGTACGTTTCTGTTGGAAAATGAAGATCTACAGTCTTTAGAGAAATAGTAGGGGTTTTTTCCACCTGTAGCTGACTTTTTCCCTTTTCACACTTTCGGCTGATGTAGACAGAGTAGTGTCCAGGAAAATGTCGATATTGTGATATTTCGTACCTGCTTAGAGTTGCACAAGAAGCAGGTTTTTTAACAATAGTGGGCCAGTTGCCTGTGAAATTGGATTGTTGTGACTTGGCTGACAAATCAGATTGGGGGGCAGTATGACTTAAAGACTTAAGAACTGCAGAGAGAATTCAAAAGAATGGCGTGCTCCAGATGGTTTAAGATGTATAACAAATGCAATTTAATAAATGGTTTTGTCTTTCATCATGTGGATATGAGGACTGTGAGTACAGGCATGTGTACATTAACCTATTTGTACAACGTAGCCATGTGGGACATAAATTAGTGGAATTTCATTAACAGTATCATTAGTTTATCTGCAATGCTAGTCTCAGGTCTTGCCAAATTAATGTCACTGATTTCTGTAATCAAAGTTAGTGGATTATCGCAGCCTTATTGCAAGATCTTCTGTCACTGCTGGGAACTCCATTGCAGTACTGGTGGACAGCAGCTTGCCTGCTGAGGGGCCACTCATGGACTCTGAATTACCACATACCTTTTAATGGGAGCTGAGGACTACTGAAGGTTGATAGACTGACTGTTTTTCCATTGTAGTTAGTCTCAGGCATTTGTACCCAAACTTCTGAGCAAGTAGAGTGAGATGGTATCTTGCAGATGCAGTTGTCATTGTATAATGTCTGGGAGATGATTATTGCTTTGAATGCACCTCTTAGAAGGCAAGAATATCCACCTCGGGGCAATAACATCATCTTGCTATGTGATTTTTGAACACAAATGACTGTACTCTTAAGAAATGCTCTTTTAAAGAATATTTGGCATTTTGGGAGGACAGTTAGGTGACTTTGTAAATGTTAAGCCTGTCTTCCTTGAGAAATGGAAGGCTTGTAAGATACATTAGAAATATATGTTGAAAGAATAAGTCTATATGGACTTCAAAATCAGTCTTATTACATGGCTTTATTTCCAATTTTATTGTCATAAACATTTAGTGTAACTAAATTTCTTTGATAATAGTTACATTAAGTGTCTGTTCTTTAAATAATAGTATAAAGAAAAACAAGCAAATGTAAAGCTTAATGTGCTGTTGTACAAAGCTATTCCCACTCTTTCTTACCTGAGTTGCGTATTCAAGTAGATGCTTCCAAATCCATAGTTTTGTCAGTTTTTGTTCTGATAACTTGGCTGGATGCAGTGAATGTAATGTAGTGAGTTGTAATGAGTTCCCTGACACTTTTATCATAGAATCATAAAGTGGTTTGGGTTGGAAGGGACCTTTAAAAGATCTTCTAGTCCAATTCTCCTGCTGTGGGTAGGGACATCTTCCTCTAGATCAGGTTGCTCAAAGCTTCATCCAGCCTGACCTTGAACACCTCCAGGGATGGGGCATCCACAACTTCTCTGGGCAGCCTGTTCCAGTGTCCCACCCTCACAATGAAGAATTTCTTTGTTATATATAATCTAAATCTACCCTCTTTCAGTTTAAAACCATTGCCCTTTGTCCTGTCTCTACAGGCCCTGGTAAAAAGTCTCTCTCCATCTTTCATATAAGCTCCCTTTAAGTGTCAAAATGCTGCAATAAGGTCTTTGCTGAGCCTTCTCTTCTTCAGTCTAAACAGGCAGAGAGAGTTGGGCTTTTCTTCATAGGAGAGGTGTTCCAGCCCCCTGGTCATTTTTGTCCAGGTCATTAATAAAGATACTGAGCAGTACCTGTTGCAATACAGACCCCTGAGAGACACCACTTGTTTACTCATCTCTGTTTGGACATTGAGCCATTGACCTCAACTCTTTGGATGCGGCCATCTAGCCAATTCCTTATCCATGGAATGGTCCACCATTAAATCCATATCTCTCCAATTTAGAGACAATGATGTTGTGTGAACTGTGTCAAAGCCCTTAAAGAAGTCAAGATGACTTCAGTTGCCTTTCCCTTTTCCTACCAACACTCCATCATAGAAGGCCACCAGCTTAGTTGAACATGATTTGCCCTTTCTGAAGCCATATTGGCTGTCTCTGTTCACCTCCCTGTCATCCATATGTCTTGACGTAGCTTCCAGGAGGATCTTTTCCATGATCTTACTGGGCACAAGGTGAGGCTGTCACACAAAGCAGGATGGTGAACAGGCAGTCCTGTGGCAGTCTACATACATCATTACATGTGAGGAAGCAGACATGGTTTTAAAATGTTGGTAATTTCCAGATACTGAAAGAGTTGTGTTCCTTTGTAATTAATACATTCAAATTGAAACTAAATTCTTGATGATGTAATGTCAGTGAACGAGGTGCATCTTGTGACAGAATTTATGTGAGAGCTCAGAATTTTCGTTGAACACTGCTGGCAAAGTCCCATACCTGTTAGGAGTGCTCTTAACTGTATTACAGTTTCAGGTGGCTGCAAAGGTCTGTCGGTGTAGAATTCAGTGTAAATTTGATGCTGGAGAACTCATGACACAGTGCCATTCTTGTGTTAAAATACAAAATTCATACAGCTAATGAAACAATGACATTGGTAGCAGTTTCATTTGAGTAAATACTCAGGTAGTAAGCAGATCTTACTCCTCAGGGGACTATTTCATCTCAGAATAACTTGATTACTTGACATTTCATCAAAGGGCAAATCAAATATTTAGATTACATAAACATCTAACTGGACTAGCTTTTTTGGCAAATGTCAGTGATGATGTTTAACTTTATCACCTTTCTTCTTTTGCTAAGAGGTTTTTTCTTTTGATTTCTTTTCCAGGTAGAATTTTTAATGTGGTATTCGGAAACCCCCTAAGTGTTTTTTTCTATGCCTCTGCTTTGCCATATATCAACTTGTATCCCTATTCAGTGCATGACTTAATAAAATAATTGCACTGCTGTTGTGCTTGTTTCCTGAATCTGATGGGCAAAACTGCAACACATTAAATTCTAGTGCGTGGCTTAACTTCACTGCCATGATCATGAAATTATGCACAATGTGCAAGTGGTTGAACATTCCTTAAAAAGCAGCCTATAAAATATGCCGCTTATAACGTCAGTGAATAAATGCCAACCTTGGCATTAGTATTCTTTTAAAAGAACATTTGCTGTGCCGAGGTTATTAGTTACTCTGAATTCAAAGACGTGAGACTGCAGATGTTGCATAAAGCTGCAGTAGTGGCATACCTGTGAAGGTGCTGCTGCTTGATTTTCAGAAGATGGTATGCTGTGAATTTTAAAACTCCGTAGCCATGGATGAACTGCAGTAAATGTCCTTTTGTAATTGAGGCCATGTAAGTTAGTTATTCTACATTTATTTCTAACTTCATTTTTCAAAAATCTCTTTGTTGGGATCAAAGAAATGTTATAATCATGAAAGGAAATAATGCAGTATTTGCTGAATGGGGCAAGGAAGCAGAAGAATGAAAATTCTGCATATTTTTCTCATATATATAATAATTGTCATCTATTTCATGGATTACTGCTGAAATTATGCTGTTGGCCTTCTGCTTAAAAGTAAAGGAATAATGATAATGGTGAAAATATTGCTGCTTCCTTTAACCTATGAAGGTGGATGAAAAGGCAGCATCACACTGAAAATGTAACAGCAGCCATGACTTTAATTTGAGCAAGTCCAACTCAGTCAAAGATTTTGGGAATAGAAATCCACAGATAAAAGTGAGAAGGCCCCTAATATTGTATCAGCCATTAAAAAATACTTTTGTAAAATAAAGGCTTGTGTAAAATACAGAGATTGCTTAACTCTGCTTCCGCCAGCTGAAGCCATTTACTGGTTTTGTTTTGCGCTGCCAATGTGGAAGATTAAATTTGTGTGGATGAATTAATTTAATCATATCTTTTACAGCTATGGAAAGGGAAAG
>NW_010135499.1:11908-46290 GCF_000699245.1 Pterocles gutturalis
GAGCCAAATGTTGCAGCTAACTAGAATGGTCAGTCACAGCTCTTGTTTGAGAGAAGATCCTTCCAAATTGCTCAGAATTAATGCATTTTTAAACAATGTCCTTTGTTGAACTGTTTAAAAAAATGGGAAATATTGTGGTTGAAATTATACTCCAAAATTTGTAAATGATAAAAAAATGTCCTTAATAAGTGATAAATCCTGGATGAACTGTTTAAAAAAATGGGAAATATTGTGGTTGAAATTATACTCCAAAATTTGTAAATGATAAAAATTTATTTGGAATACATGGAATTACAGAATTGCAAACACAAGGTCAAAGTCTTCAACCAGTTATTGATGCCCAAATTTAAATAAAGGAGTCAAAATGTATAATTTAAGTGTTGCAGTCTTACTGTCAGGAAAGGACATTAGTTTGATTTGCATAGCAAAAACTGACCTATAATATACTCACAGCAGTAATGGTAGTGGGTCATTCCTATATTTGATATTTTAAATTATTTTTTCTTATTTTTGTAATTTTTTTTTAATTTTTTGAAACCCTGCAAAAGCAAGAATTTGCCAATGATTAGCTGATGCTGTAAAAGCATCCTCGCATGGACATCTGCAGAATTATTGTCAAGTAACAGGTTGTTTGCACAGTACCATTGTTTCCAGTGTATTGCTGTTTACTTTAGGTGTAAATTTGAGTCAAATGAAAAATGGGTTGCTAGAAAGAGTGGGTCAGACTGTGAAATGATTGATAATTAAAAGGTATGCATGATGCAGAGAATAAACTTACATGAACCATGCCACTTGTAATTTTTGAAATTGTCTGATTCCTTTCATTGCAATTTTTTATTTTTGTGTGATACTAAGGTAGAAAGTCAAGTTTCTGTGAGAGCTCAGATCTTCTTTCTGGGGAAGGGAATAGAGAGAACATGCACCATTTTAATTGTTGTTGGTAATTTGGGGCTGCCAAACCAATGCTATTCACACTGACATCCTGTCTTTTCAGACAATGAAGTAATATATTGAGGTAATTAAAGACAATTGCTTGTAATAGCAGAAAATTACTATAATTGTTTTGGTTTCCAGATAACAAATGCGGATTTATAATTTCTGTGACCACATCCAGAGTTTTACTACCAGAATTCACAGAGAAACCATAAATAGTTATTGTTCCATTATGTTTAATGTTAGTGGTATGAATTTAACTCTGTTTTATTTAAAAATCAGTCAGGACAGGTTTCATCCTTATGTTAAACTGTTTAACGTAAGCCCATTCTTGTTTTTCAAAAGCTTGTTCATGTTTTGTCATACCTTTTGGTCGCAAATCATATACACAACTCAAATGGTAATGAACATTTTTTGAAGGTTTTAAAAGGACAGTTTAAATTAATCTTGCAGTGGGAGAAAAGCAAGCTTTAAAATGCTTACACCGTGTAGTGATTTCATCAGGTAACTCCAAGCCTATTAGAAAACTTGGTGACTTGTATGCTGTTACCTCCTGTTCTATGACATTTACTGGGTGCGTATAATGACATTTTTCCCTCCAAAATGGGAAAGCCTTTGCTGGCAGAAGCTGTTTTAAATCCATTTTAAAAATATATATTTCTTTCAACAATTTATTTTGAAACATGGAATGGGTGTGATGCAACCAAGAGGTGCTCTGAATTTTCAGTAACTTGGGAAGCTGTAACAACATGTGCAACTTTGCTTATACCATAGGGTTGCTGTTCAATTAGACTTCCTTTTCTTTGTTAATTATTGTGTCTGAAAAGGTTCTTCAGAGTGTAAAGAGCAACTGTCATTCGTAGAGGACATTCATATCTATGGTTTTTGATCTTTGATGATTTTATGAATTTAGAGGTCATACATGGTGAAGCTATATATGCTGTGTTGAGAATTAATACAGATAATTCTGATACTGTTCATATTAATTGTACCATGACCAGTTTCTTCATTATCTTACTGATTTGTTTTTTCCCCTGGACTATTGCAAGCTTTGTTGGTGTAAATTTTGGTTATGTACATAATATTGCCTATTTAAAAAACATTTAACTTGTTACTTCAAAAACCTAAGTCTTCTAAGTGACATAAAAATATCTGTTTAGATATAATTACAGCTTTTTATTTAAAGCGTTTTAACTGTCTCCAGTTTTGCCTGTTAGCAAGGTCTTTTTATCTTAAGTAACTACAAGTAAAAGACAAGCAAATGGTTTGAGATTAGATAAATAATTATGTTAATGATCATGAAACAGAACTTGAGGAATCAAAAAATTTTTGATACAGAAACATCAAGACAGTTTTCTAAATGCTAAAGTTTTACATTGGCTTGGATAGGACACGCAGCATAGCAACTGAGAGAATTACACCCTCAGGGTTTTGTTCTCTGGCTTAAGCAGAAGCAGAACTTATTTTGAAGATCTGAAGTTGTTTACAATTTCCCACCTAGGCCATGTGTGCGTGCATGCCTCATCTTTTGATCTCAAGGGATAGTGCAGATCACTGTCCTCGTAAAGGACCTGTATTTGAAGTATTAAGTAGGTTTCGTTCCTGAACTTCTGTCCCTGCTGAGGAAGCTGTTTATCTGCTGCATCCCTTGAGCTTCTTACTGTGCTTTTGATGATGATTTTGCAGCAGTTTAGGAGAAGGTACCTTTCATGGGTCTGAGTGCTTGAGTCTGAGTCTTGACAAAAAGTGACAGTACAACTAGAGTGAATATCACTCACTTGTCAGCTACTGCTTCTTTTGAGGTTCTACAAGCACAAATAGGGTTCACTTGCAAAAGGCACATGGACAGAATAAATGTTCTTTCAGAAGGTTCTTGGTAGAGGAAAACAACACAAAAATTACTGGAAATGTAGTGCACTAACATCAAGAGGCACTAGGGGGCCCAGACTGCATATAACTATTTCCAAGAAGAAAAACGTGTAGTAAACTGAAGGAACTTCTGAGAAATTACAGCAAAATTAGGAGGAGGGAGAACTGTCTGAAGCCAACTGGACTCAAAACAGAACTGAATGTGGAGAAAAGGTGATAGAGTGACAAATGCATTCAACCTGAAAATGTAATCAGACAAGCATGTTCCCCTGCTGGAGAAGGGATTTAGCAACTTTGAACTCAAAATCATGTGATTTCTTCCTCCTCCTGGCTATATTAAAAAGGGGAGTGATGTTTTTAATATTATATCATGCTTAACAAACCATTGCATGCTGTCTCAAGTTAATTTTCACTATCAGCTCTGGCTAAAAAACCATTGCTATCTGTAGTTTAGCCTGAAGGTGACAAGAGATTCAAATCATTGTAATTAGGCACTCATCACACTGCAAAAAGATACAACTATCTTGATGAATCAGTATTTAAAAAAAGGGTAGGGTTTTTTTTTTTGTTTCCTGGGAATGTGAGAGCAGAAATTAGCTCGGCAAGAACTGAGGCAGTTTCTTCAGCATGACAGCTATTGTCCTATTATGTATGCAGAAAAAGTTAAGAGGTTTTTGCCTGTCCAAGTCCTGTTGACACCTTCAAGTGTTCTTGGGCCTCTTCCAAGTTTTACTTGTCAAACATATTCATATGTCCTACTTCTTTCTAATTTTGAGAAATACATAAGAATTTACTTTGTACACTTAAGCAAGAGCTATGAAACGAGTTATTGTTTGCCTTTTAGAATTGTAGCTCCAGGGCACACTTTTACTGTGAAGCATAAGTGATGAAAAAGTGGATCTGCCCAGCAAGGCCAGGATTGTGGTTGGATATGGCAGAAATGGGGTATAAGGAACTTTATCCCTCTGGGGCAAGGCATTTCCGTACACACCAAATTGTATTTTTTTCATGACCTTTATTACAGCTGCCTTGAATTAATAATTACATTTTGATCTCATTTGCTCCTACATTTTAGAAAAAGTGCAGAAAACATTCCTGAAATATGTATGGATTTCACCAGGTAGAGGTGCATTCAATTTTTACCTTTTCTTTCCAGGAGCAATGAGTTACCCCTCATTCTTTTTTTCTGAAGATGCATTACTTTATCTTATCACTCATCCACACATCTTTCTCAGAGCTTGGATAACATTCCTTTTGATTATTAAGTTGTTAAATTGTTTGAAAATGAATCGGGGAATGGCATTTATTGCCCAGTAGCATGCTTACTATGCAGTGGAGTCTTGTCATAACCGTAAAGTGAATTTATGGTCCTAATGCTGATTTATAAGTGCTCTAGTTTTCAAAAGTGAGATGTGAATATTCAGAACACTTTTATTTCCCCCTTTTTATCTCGTGACTCCTGTAAGCAAAATCTACTGAGTAAGGGAAGAACATTTTTCTTTGATTACCTGAATAGACAACTTGTCACACAGTCTGCCTTTCAGTTCCTGCATTCATTTTTAGAGCTTGTTGGCTGATTTGATGGATAAGGTAGAGGTCTTAAGAGCTCCAAATGTGTGTTTTGTAGAAATCGAAGGACATCCGAATTGGTGTTCCTTCTCCCAGACTCCTCAATAAAAGGCTGTGACATGAGCTCAAGGATTTTTTTTGATTTGGTCTTCAATGTCAATCATTAAACACGTACTTACTGGTTCCTGAGAAAGGTTGTTGCTCTGGACCAGCCGTAGTGTCCTGCTTTATGCTTGGCTGGCACGAGAGTTGCATGTAGTAGCAGAGGAGAGGAAGGAAATGGTAATTAAAGGACATGGCTACAAAGAAGTGAATGAGCTGACTGTAGAAGGTGTTTGGGAAACCTGAGGGAAAAGTGAGGAACTAATGTGAATGTTTGGGCATATGATGACACAGTAGTGTTGGGCTTGCAGATCACCAATCCCCAGAAAATCAGACAAGTTACAGTGCTGTTCACTGTTTGTATGTCCTTTGGATTACAACCTCTATATGCTGTGGCATCCAAGCACATTGAAAATAAAATTTAAATACTGTGTAATTGTTGTTGCCATTTTGTTTTTAGTTTGATAGCTTACTCATCACAGGCAATGTTTTCTGTGTTTTCTGCTGACAGAAAAAATGCTTCCTTGTTCTTACATGTTGATATATTGCTTCATTTAAGGGAGAATGTTGGTGTTGCCCTTAGCACAAGTGATGTATGCATTTGCCTTTCTGGAACACTTTCAGAGTTTCCCATTTGCTTTTATCTCCTCCACAGAATGAATATTTGTTTTCTAGTTTATCTTTTCTGAAGATCAGCATAGATTGTTGATAACAGACTGCAATAAATTAACTTGTCGACTTTTGCCACATTTCATGTTTATGTTATATATCTGAACAATGTTGAAGATTTATAGGAGACTTTAAAAATTAATCTGAGACATAAATTTTTGCGAACAAAAGCTTTTTTTCTAAGCTGCCTTGCTACATAAAATAGCATGTCTCTTTCTGAAACAAGCTTTTTAATTTTAATTGTTGAAGGGTTTTTCTAATAATTTATTAGACAGGTAACTTTGTGCAAAAATCAAAGTATATCATCTTAAACCTAAGAACTATTGTCATCTTTACTTGCCTAAACCAGAAAACCAAAGAATATGAAAATACAGAGTTTGTTAAGGTAAAAAATACAATGTTTGTCGTGTTGTGTTCTTTAGTTTGCTTTTAAAGGAACTTGCTTACAAATTACTGTCTTGCAAAATAGACTTGAGAAACTTCTCTGTGGTCACAGTCTAATTCTTCATTAAGTTGTTATCTGAAGTTATTGAATAGGTGGGAGACATTTGTAAATTTTACTTTTTCAGTAGCATCAGCTGAATGGCTCTCTTCTACTTGTGGGCAGCATGCTGTTTTGTTTTCCAGTTGCAATATATAGAAACAGTTTTGTTCTCACCTCTCTGTTCTATTTCGGTATTCTAACCAGAACTAACACTTTGAACACGTCGATGTTTTGAGCTGGAAATATTACCCCAACTAAACTTTTTATATAAGCATACCCTCAAGTTTGGCTCTTAACATAGTACTTGGTGTGTTCTTGTGAGCTTAAAGTGATGGAAGTACGCCAAGTGTTTGCACATTTTCCATTCTCTGTGAACTTCCTCCTTCCATGTTATTGAGACAGTGTTGCCTTACTCAGAAGATATCTGCAGTTTCTCTCTGTTCTGGACCACAAGGAAATATATGGCAAATACAGGAAACTTCTTTGTTTCTTTGGTCTTGCTGGAATATTTTGACCATGGCGTGTATGTGTTTCTTGTGGCTATTGCTACAGGATATACTTAGGATCACAAAGTGTGTCATATCTCCAAACAATAACTCTGTCATCACATTGACATTTGTGTTGGGATGTGTGTTATGCATAATATGCAAGACAGTTGCTCAGGTGTCTGAGCAATCAAGAACAGATCATTCCTCTATAAAAACATGCAAGTGTCATATTTCGTTTTTGCCAATGTGATGGTTACATTATTCACACATCAAATCTCTTGTCGCTTTTGTAGACTGTTGGATGATGCAACATGCTGTGCCACTTGGTCTGCAGTGGAGCGCCGTCTTTGGGCTGTTCTCTTAGGCTTTGTGTGAAAGGAAATCAGTCCAACCATTACCTTAAAATTTCTGCAAAGCAGTCTGTTCCCGTAGTTGACTCGAAATTTTTTGATATGGAATAGTGGAAAAAACCCTCAATTACTCTTTAAGTGTTGATAAAAGCAGCTGCATTAAATAGCATACAAGCAAATGTTTATCTTAAATAAAATACCATGTTCTCAGGAAAAAATACTTGGTGGCTTCCTCTGAGAGAGTGGTTTGTGGAGGTACCTTAGGATAAAAGCTTTGATTTCTGTGTGCAGTTTTTCTATAGGTATAAGTGAAAGTTAATTACTGTCCAAAGTGTGAGGGAATTATAATGTCTGAAAACACAGCTGTGCAGCTGTGTGTTGGGTACGCTGTTGTATTGACTTCACCATTTTAGAACAGCGGAGTCTAGGAAGGGATGTTTCCGTCCTAACCGGTCTGACCCCTTGTCAAAACCAGCAGGGCAGAGAGATTGACTGCCCTTCTGTCTGTGAATTTGTGTCTGTTGTTTTGGAGGGGCTATTGTGAAATTTTTTAATGTGGCTGTTTTTCTGATGTCCAAGATCACAGAGCTGTGAGCATGCAGCAGTTCATAGTTAGCTTCTGAGCTGCCTCCCTTGCAGAACCTTCTCTGAACTCGGATACATCAACTGACGTTTAAAGCCACAAGAGGTGATTTTTTGCCCTGCTGTAGAAGGTGGAGCTGGGTGGCCTTTGTGTGGTTTTAATCCTGCTACGAGCTGTGGCAGTGTTTGGAGCTGAAGGGCTGGATGGAGGAGACACTGAGCCAGACTTGGTCTGGCAAACCAGTACACTTTGCCTTGCCTGTGCTGGTGCACTGATCGTGTCATTGCACTTGATGTTATGGGAGCCAGGTTGCCCAGTGTGCTTTCATGGGGATGCTAGTATATCTAAAGTTTACAGTGCTAGAGGCACTCCGTATTTAGGAAGACTATTTTAGAGGTATTAATATTTAAGAAAATAAGGCTTTGTCTAAAATTAATCAGACTGTATGCTATAAGGTGCTCATCACTATCACACATCATGACAACAATGGAGCAACCAAATTCTGTTTATTTTTGAAACAGACCTTTAGATTTAAAATAAACAGAAGCATTAGATAATACCTCATGGCAATGGGGAAACAAACTGCATTAGTCTTTCTCTAAGACTAGCTAGGTGATTTATCTTCTGCTTAATTATAAGATATGAATGCCAAGTGTTTCCAGAAGTTTTTTTGGAGTGAACTGTCGGATTCCACAAGAAGAGAACTAGGCCAAGTACTTTTATGAGACAATTTTTTTTTTTTCTCATAAGGAATAAACCATTTCCAGTCGAGCCATGGTTTCCCCATTTGTCAAATTGTCTTGGTCTGAGGGCTCGGAGAAAAATCCAAGGATATTTTTTCAGGGCTTCAAAGTTATTAAAAAAAAAACCTCAAACAACAGGCATTTAATGCTTATTTCCTTTTTGTTCCTATGTCACTTTGTTACATGTACAATTTGATTTATGTCCTTTCAGATTCTAATAAATTCCAAGATCATTTTTCTGCTTGATTTTTGTTAGGTGGTGAAAGGCCCTTAAATTCTACCAAAAATCAGAAAAGGCCTTTCTGTGTGTGACTTTGTAACAATATTCTGAGAGGAAAGGAAGGGTTCCTTTTCCTGTTCTCCCGCTGCCCCACCACCTTCCCCCAAATAGGACCTTCCTTTTGGCTTTGGGCAGGTTTTTTCCCATTTCTTTACCATAAAAACTTGATTATATGTCTCTGAATGCAATTTAAGGGATCCCTAGGCAAGAGGCAGGTCAGACCTGAAAAAGGAAGAGGATTGTTGCTCCCTAGGAATGAATTCAGAGGTTTGCCTATTTTCTCAAAGTAATTTTTGTCTTTTAAAAGCAGCGTGTAATTTTTTTTTCTTTGTGTAGTTTTTCAGTTTCTCCTGTAATGTTCACCCCTAAGTATCTCATAAGTTTCCTTGCCTCTTGAAATTTAAAGAGCTCTTCTAATTGTGTTTTCTTTGTCAGAGATGTTTCTTTAATGGCTGTTTTTGTCTTAGAATTTGTATTGAATTCAGATGCTTTTTCGGAGAGCTCAATTATTTTTTCTGTGGGTAGGATTGACAGCCTGATGTTCTCTACTGTAATTATTTCTTAAATTGTCCTATAAGCTGGAGTTGTTCTGTGTGTTTTGGTGGTGCAGAGGGGTCTGTTAGAACCTCTTGTACATGTTCTTTGGGTTTGATATATTATAAACCAGTAAAGACCTGAATTTAGTGTGGTGGTGTTAATGGTGCAAGCTAAGAATTCAGTGTTTCTCGTTTTGGAACTGTGGCTTGCAAGATTTTTTTAGGCGTTTTTAAGGTTTTTTTTATAGTGTTGGAAAGTAAAAAAAAATGGCCATTACCGTGTAATGAACGTTGTGATCTTCTCTTCCAGGTCCCTGTTTGCACTCAACTTGAGTTACCATGTGCCTGGCTTTGGGAGTTTGGGAATAACTAGCAAAGTCACAGTGACAGCTGCTATGGAAGCATACAAGTGCATGAGAACATTGTAATCCATTTAAGAATTTTTTTTTAAAATCCATAGAAAGTGTCACAGGTTTCATAAGTAGAATGGTAAAAAGTTCCCTACAGTGATGTTGGGTTTTTTTTTGAATGGCATGTGGTAACTCAGGTTGAGAAAAACAGGGCCTGGAGGAGAAAATTACAAAGTCCTTTACAATGTACTGGATATTTTTTTCTGTATTTCAATATAGAAATTTTAAATATTCTTGTCTTGTTAGGTTTATCTTCATAACAAATAAGCTGTAGTGTTCCTGGTCTTTTTTTTTTTTCAATGCTCTTCTGTTGCATTTCTATTGCTTCATGCAGCCTCTCTCTCAATCTTGTGAAGGAATGACTATAGCAAAGTTCACTGTTCTCAAGGTAAGAGCCACCATTTATTGCAAGTCCATCATTTGGCACATCATCTTCAGGACATTGCCTGCTAAGTATAATCCTAATTCTTTGTCTTTAAAATTACAAACCATCCATGGCAGTCTTTCCACCAAAGTAGATTTTTGATAGGCTTTTCCTCCTTCTGACCTCTGGTCTTCACAATATTTTCTCCCAGTTCTACACGTGATTAGTAGGAAAAATGAAGAGTTGAGCCTTATGGAGAGGGAGTCGATTGAACTGATTGGAAGTAACAAGAGGCATTTGCATGTACAATGTATGTTTAGTTGCTAGGGACAACATCCTGGAATTTTCCCGTATCCATGTTTGCTGTCATATGTACTGAATTTGCCTAAAAAAATAGTAGTAAAACTTTCTTATGCAGTTTCTTTCACTTAAGGTGAGTTTCAGTGACATCTGTATTCTTGCTCTTGTGTTGATGGCAACAATGTTAATACTGATACCATTAATATTGAAGGCTGCTGAATGCTGATTGTATTGGAATAAATTCTAAAGCTTTGTGTTGTGAAAAATTTCATAAAAGTTGGTCTCTTTATTGTAACTAGAAGACAGAGGAAAAAAAACTGAGGAAGCTTTGAAAGAACTTTCTGATGCAGGGCCAGCTAAATCGGTTTGTGATTACATGAAGTGTCATGAATTTATTAATGGGACCATTAAGAAGAGTATTCTTATAGCAATATTGAATTTAATCTTTTATCTCTTTGTTCTCATTGGGCAAATAATGATCTTAGCAGATTTGAAAACTGGAATTTCACCCCAAAACTTTGGTTTATATAAATATAAAAGCGTGCATGTATTTACAGGCAAGAGAATAAGTACTACTTGGTGTCCATATAAAATGCTGATTTATGAGAGATATATCAATAACTGGGTAGTGTGAACGGGTGCTTTGAGGCTAAAACTGAAACCAAGCAAAAATGTGCAGCCTGCCTCTTTTGCCTATAACAGGGTGAACATTGGGATCCATGATCCCTTTGATCTTTACATAAAACAGAGGAAAATGCATAAATTGCTTCTAATCAGAGATGAATTAAAGGAAAATAGTCTCCCGGAGGACAAAGCACCACAGGCACCCATCAACAGCCTTACCAAATGACAGACCTGGATGAAACTTCAAAGCTGCAAACACAACTGCCAGTGAAATCCACCAAGAATCTAGATGCCATTTAAAAAAAAAAATTCACAGTTTACAAGTGCCCAGAACTCTCCCTTTAAGAAAAAGTGAGAGACACATGCTACCTGCACTTGCATTTTAAGCTGCTAAATATTCTTTTTCTTTTAGAAGAGCTGATAAAGGCAAGACTCGCTTGTTTAATTTAGTCCAAAAATGTGTTCAGACATGACAAACATTGGTAATTTTTGTGTCAGGTAGGGTTTACTCAATTTGAGTGGCATATTGTTTTGAAGCTGAAGTATATGTTTTTAGTGGAGGCAGATCAGACACTTATTATAATTACTTCCTTGATTGTTGTCCGTATTTGTCACTGTGAACATAAGCACAGTTAACATTCCTCAAACTGCAGAAGAAGGAGGAAATGTAATGAAATACCAAGCTTGATTTTGGAGGTGAGGGAAGATTTGAGGCAGTAATTTTATTGTGAGTAGTTTTCTCTTTCTGTAAAAAAGAATAATTTTATCCTGAGTTAAATCATAATTCAGATCCTCTTCTAGCTCAGGTAACTAATTTAAATAACCTTTAAGTATTAATAGCAATAATGTTAAATATAAGAAATAGCCTTGAATAGAAAACTTTAATTGCTGGGTTGTATCAAGAAAGAGGTAACCTAAACATAAATTTGTTACTTTTTTTTTGTTAGCATTCTGCTTATGAGAGGATACAAAAACTACATTTATTGTTTTTAAGAATACAGAATAAACACAGTTTTATGGAGAAGTAAAATACAGCTTTTAATAAAGACTGATGTAGTCCCTTCAAAATAAAAATTATATTAGGAAGGATTTTACCTGCTGACAATTGTATACTTTGCTAAGGTGTTGTGTACAGCGTAACATTTATATCTAAGCCCACGTAAATTTGAGAGTCACTTAGGCACATATAAAGAACAACTGACATTTCCAAATATGTAACTGCACATGAAGTTGTTCAGTGGACTGAATGATTTGCTGTATGTGAGGTCAGAAAGATTGCCTAATTCTTTGTTATAAGAACTTACTTTCAGTTGCTTATGACTTTAATTGCTATAACTGAAGTATGTGTTACGTGTTTGTGTAGAATTATCGTTTTTTGGAAGAAAGCAAAAAGATTTTACCAGCCTGTTTAAGGATTAATTTAGGAAAAATTGCTGAGGGCTTTCTTTTTCTTAAAATATTTTAACGTTTTTCCCACACCCCCAAGTCACTGATATTTCTGTTCTTTGGAGCAGACATTTTAAATTAGGTTTTGAAAAACTGGAGTTTGCCTATGTCTTGTGAGACCTTCAAGTTCAACAGTTAGCTTTACAAAGCTTGCGTCTTCACTGAATGCACTTGTCTCACTTTTGGGCCACTGACCAGACTGTACGTGAGCCTTCCTCCCAGAGAGAGAATGAGCAGATTGACTCCTGGCACAAGGAACACAGCTGGACTTTCTTCATAAAGACTGATCCTGACTGATCCTATCAATATCTGGACATGGGATAAGGCTGTAAGGCAGAGCAGGAGGTCTGCCTTGTTCTGTCAGGTGGGATGGGGGCTACAAAGGGAAGAGAGGAAGTGAAGTCTGAAACTGAAGAAAAGAAAAATCAAATGCCTTGAATAAAACCTGATGGCCAGTAATAGTGAAGAGCAACAGTCTACCTGGTTAGGAACTTTTTCCTTGCATGAAAAAAAGAAGTCTCTGCTACATCTTACACAGAGAATCACCTCCATTCCCTTAGCTTTTGTTCTGACACTGTATTTGTGCCTAACAGCAAGACCTCTGCTAATATTGAGTCATACTTCATTGACTGATGGGTATATAAAGCCTAAAAACAAAGTCAGTAACTCTCACCTTCTCTGAGTCCCTGGAAAATTGTTGCAGATAACATGGTTCAGCACTGCTGTTTGGTTCTCCTTTCTTAAACGTTTTATCACCGTGGATCCTTTAAATTAGGCTGGGCCTTGGGGTGTCAGGACTTCCATGTGTGTCACATCCTTGGTGAAGAGAAATCCCAGTTCCCTGTGAGTGAAATGGAGTGGTGGTATACAGGAGTAATGTCTACCTTCTATATGATATAAAGTAGCACAGGTACAGATTGATACAGCTAGGCAACGCATCAGCTTAGTTTACTGCCTTTTTTTTTTTTTCCTTTTCTTTTAAAGGAGCTAATTTTCTCAAATCCCCTTTCTAGATGCAAGGAAGTTTTGGCTATTTACTTCATATTTGCTCTGTAAATCTGCTTGGAAAGGAAAGATGATGTATGACCATCTGCATTAAGCAATCAGCATGATGGACTCATCAAACTCTTAGCAATTTCTTCAGGCTCCCCTTAAGGTGGGACTATGCATTAATCAAGCAGACAAGTGCCAAGTGCTGCTACTTCTAAACTGGGGCTCACAGGGGTGTGAAAAGCCTCAGGGATCTGATTCACAATCTGGGACAGTTTACCTTGGGATAGTTGTTCTAGTTATTGCACTGCCTCTGCTTCGGGGACAATTCAGTTGCTTACGTAGCAGCTCCACAAATTACAGGTTGGCAAATTAAGGAAAACTGAAATTGGTGCTAGCGTACCATTGGCCCTGAGCTGTACCTTGCATCAGTTCAGAACTGTGAAATACTCATTTCACAAGCAGCTGAGCCACCCTGCAACAGGATGAGAACCCCTTCTTCCCCAAGAAAGAGAATTAGATGGACAACTGGAATGAGAGCCATTGCATCTGTCCTGTGATAATCTGTCCTCTTCAAGAATTGGCGCCCTGAACTAGAGCAATAGTATCCTTTGTCTTCTTGTTCAATCTTCTAGTGTCCACATTCAAAAGCAATGTAGATAAAGAATAAACAATCTAATGCCATGAGTACTGCAATACTTAGCTGCCCAGAGACATCCAGTTCACCTTCTAGATACACTCTCCTGCAGCAAAGATATTTTTAAAGGGATTTATTTATAGGATTCCTCTACCTGTGTGGAAACCAGGGATTTTGCAGTCAGGATTTTTCTGCTTATAAAGGACCCAAACAAGGATTTACAGTTCTCAAAAGCTTTTAAAACTTCTTCAGATCTAATTTGATTGTTTGTTGTTGAACAGGAGTCATAGCTCTGACACATGCGTGCAAATGCAGTCGCATTTTGTGTGCAACCACAGTTCTCTCCAATTATTATAATTTGATCAGGAATATGTATTTGATTGTTCTGCTGTCTCATATTTACTTTAGGAAGTGGGTAGTGGCAGTCTCATGTGAAAGGCCTTCATCCGAGCAGGGATTTCTGTGTAGTCCCTGCCATGCTTCTAGGTTTCATTGTACAAACCCAATCTTGAACAGCTTTTAATATATCTGCTTGTAAAAATACCTTTCTTCTGTTTTTTTCTTCATCATCACCTTTGTCATCATCATCACCTTTATGGCCTTTCAGTCTATAGAGAAAGCTATTGTGTGGCCTTGTGGTCTTTTGTGCCTAAATTTGCCTTCTGATTTTCATCCGACACAGTATATCTCATTTTTCTAGGCTATGACCAATCAGTGCAGTGAATTTAAATTTTCAGATTACCTGTTATCCCATTTGATTTAGGAAGGACAAAAACATTTGTCAGAGTCTTCAGTTTGTTTACTTCTTTGCCTTCAGTGGTTGAACCTTCATTGCTCTGTCTCCAGCTTCCTTCAGAAAGTAAAAAAGAGGAGAAAAAGCTTCTGTTTACCTGCCTATAACTCAATGCAAGATGTTTGAGGCTTGCTGATGTGCTGCTGCTGTTGTGCTGCTGCTGTTTTGGCCTCCCAGAGGAGCCAGCATGCACAAGGTTTTTTCCCCTTCCTACCATGCAGAAAACAGGGAATGGGCAGAACACGAGAATAAAGTGTGCAGGCATGGCTCAATTTGTGAGTAACATCTCACCGTGAGATGTCTGTAGTTGTTCCAGCCTCTGCTGCTTATAAAAACAAGTTGAGTCATCCCAGATTGTAGTCTGTCACCTTAATGTAAACTGTCACTCTGTGACTGGTTTTGGTTTCTCTTAATATGCCAGGCTGTACCTGGTGGTTGATCAGAAGCTTTTATACAATGCCTGTGGTATTGCAGTCCAGGGGGATGAACAATGGGGGAAAAGAATGAGTACAGATGTTTCAGGGTAAAACATCTCTGACCAGTCAAAGCTTTTAGATAGTCAATAAAAAACAGGCTTGCTTGGTGACGCTACCTACTCAACTTCTACTGCTCAGCTGGGGAGGCACAAGAGAACTGTTCCAGTCACCTGAGGTATCCTCTCCTTGTGGAACTGTTATGGCCAACTGTCTCCAGCTGAAAACACCTTGTAGATATCAGTGTTTCACATCATATGTCTTCTGAGAATACAGTTTTAAGAGGCATCTTTTTGGCAGCCCTGCCAGCTGACGCAGGTCTTGTTTTGTTCTTACGTCACTGCCGTAATTGCACTGGTAAGCTATTTGTAGGGTTGCCTGATGAGCTGGTTCAGATAATTGAACTGCTTTTAAATTGAACATTTTTCTTTGTATGGCCTTACAAATGGCTGTACCAGCACAACTGAAGGAAGATCAACAGCTTTGGCTTTTTTTGAAAGAGGGTCCATTCTCAGGACTCTCTGTGCTGAGAATCTGGGTGTTGCAGCACATTTGCTGACCATCAGTTTTGTGCTATCTCGCATTGAACAAGGTACTGTTATTCTTAATGTAGAGAAGGTTTTGCAAGCTAAAGCACAGGTTGGGGTACAGGGTATCCAACTAATTGAACTGTTTCTACCAGGAATCTATTCCGGAATTTTAGAGATTACTGTTATGAACCCCATTACTACCCGGCATCATCTTTTAAGAGTAGTAATAGCAATGATGATGTGCCCTCCTGATTTCCCCCTTTGCTGTGCCTCCCTTAGCCCACTGACTTGAACTGCTGGAGCTCCCTTGAAGGTGTAATGGCAGAAGACTTACAAAGAATGTGTGCAAAAAGGCTGCATAAGAAGGTTCTAGAAAACTGGTGCTTTCGTTATATTGTTGACTCAAGGGGATGTGAGATTACTAAATCAGGAGCCTCAAATACTATGCAGTGGAATCCTTTGTAAATATCTGAGAAAAAGTGTAGGGATTCATTGATAAAATTTGCCTTTGTACATGTTGCCTTTATTTATATTGAGCAAATATGACTTGAGTATAGCCAGCAATTTAGAAGTTCTGTTTTTTGAAAATAATTACATGAATGCTTTGCAGGAGAAGAAATTAGCAGGTGAAAGAGTAGAATAGAGAGAAGGATTGTATTTGAAGCAAGGGTTAGGTTTGTGAGGAGGAGCATATGAGATGGAGAAGAAATATAACCATTTATATTGGGAAGAGTAGGTGAGATTAATGGGATGAGTATATTTCTGCAGTGCAAGTCCTTCAGTTATACAAGAAGGGCAGAGAATTTCTGTGCTATATATTGAAGGTGAGGTGTTGAAGAAGTCTTTCTAGTGTGGCTCAGGTGGCTTTAACCACCATAGAATTGAACTGACATACAGGAATAGAGGCCATATCTATTTTCTTTCATTAGCACTAAGCATTTCAAAACGTACCTGTTCCCTAAAACACCGTGTATGAGAACAGTACTCGGGATCGGCTGTGCCTGTGATGGAAAAAGTATTTGTTGGGCTTGGGAACTCTGGTTCGGGTCCTTATTCTGCATCCAACTTCTGAAGCAAGCGAATTAGGAAGGTTGTTCTGAATCCCTGTATCCCGTGTGCATTGGACCAAGCCTGTATGGGAATAATAGGATGTGTTTATTTAAAATGCTGCAGTCTGAGGAGCATGGTGCATAGTGCCTTAGGAGGGAGCTGAAAGGGTTAGGTCCTGCCGAATCAGCATTGAGAACAGAAAGACTGCAGCATCGTAAGTGGGAGTGGAACTTTTGTGGACCTTATTTGCTAAAACTGATTTTTTTTTTTTTTACTGAGCAGTTGTGAACAATATGGTGGTTTCCCCACCAAAGGCCAGAGTTGTTGTTTTTTTTAAGATCCAGCCTAGGGATAATAGGGGGTCTGTTTAAGAGATAAAGAACCACCCTGCAAAATTTGAAATTGTTTTAAAGAAAAAGTTAATTGAGTTTTAAACAAGTGAACCATTTTTGCTGCAAAATGATCTCACTTTCCATCTCCAGAAAATAAGTCAACTTGGTGAAGTTCTATTTGTATTTCAGCTCACACAGATGAAGTCTTGCAGAGTTATTCACAACTTTTAGTATACTTGTAAAATTAGTAGGGTGGTTTGACACTTCTAAATGGCAAGGCTGCAAGACTGCCCGTAACAATAAAAGACAAGCTTGGGCACTGGATGACACATTTTTCTAATATGCTAATGCCTGCTTTTAATTTTTTAAGTAAACATTTTTTCAAGACTTACATTTTTACAAAAAAATTACTTTCTTGGATAATGGTTTAAAATACATATATGTGTAGCTCGATTTCTGCTTAATCAACCAGTTAAATCCTGCTTTAGAGGCAGTTTTATTGACTTAGATCACAAAACAGGTCATCCATGTGGACCTAAGCATTTCTTTTAAATGAAAACCAACTAGTAACTACATTAAGAACAGGCTCGCAGAGGTTGTGTTATAGGTAATTCTGAGTGTGAAAGATACAAATGCAAACTGGCAGAAAAGGAGATGAATCTCACTGGAAATAAATGTGCTCTCGTTTATATAGTTATGTATTTCAACTGTGAGTGAGAGGAAAGAAGCTGGTCGGTGTAAGGATTGAAAATTGGTATTTTAGACACTAGGTGGTGCCATTGTGTAAAGTTGTGTTACTGTTACGTTTCTGAAGCCAGTGAAGGTGAGAACGGTGTTTAAAAACTTGTGAGAAATGTGTACAGAGAAGTTAGCAGTTGCAAATGAAAGATTTGTAACACAAGATGAATGAGACTGTGCCTGTAGTTCAGGTTTTGTGATATGCAGAAGGAAAAGGGATATTTCGGGAAAGAGCTGTGTGATGTGTTGTTTTGACTTTAAATCTGCTTGCAAGTGTTTGCCTTTTTTGGTTTCAGATGGGGAGAGAGAACTCACACTGTGTGAATCTAGGAGGCATCTCCTAGCAGCTTTATATTGTGAGTATATCAAAACAAGCTTCCCTTGTGTTACTTCAAATACACCCTAAAATTCCCTAGGATTAAAGCAATCGTGTAATACAGTATCTGTGGCCCATCGGTGATTGGCTCAAAACATGAAATAGAGCTTCTTTTTTTTTTTTTCTTGGAACAGTCAATGTGTTTCCTTCGTTGTGTGCTTTACCAAAATTCTGCATTCCTTGTCTAATCCCAAGATATTAAAATAATTAAGTGGGATAGTCACAGTTTCACTAATGAAGCATAATTGAGCTTTGGAATACTTTTGTATTAAAATTGAAAAGAAAACATAAAAATGCTTTACTGAGCCATTATTTCTGTGTATTGCTACCTGTTTTAAGCAGTAAATGAGGAGCTTGCTTGCCTAAGGACAGTTGGACTGTCCTGCTAACAGCTTTTTTAGCCTGCAAATCATATCACAGAGCGTGTGCAACTCTGCTTATTGGATCTGTGAGAAGAGTGAGCTCTAAACAAAGTAATAATTATAACTTTAAGATGTGGAACTTTGATTGTGTCAATGTTTATTCTTTTAGGTAAAGAGATTTCAAAAGAAAATCAAAGTTTTGCAATGACCATTCAGATCTAGTTGTTGAATGTAACGATACATTTTTAATTAACTTGTTGGAAGAAATGTGTTTTACTTTATTCAGCAAGTGCTGTAGAATTATTGTCCCTATTGAGTCAGATAAAATATGATTTCATGTGCTTTGTTATTTAAATATATCAGGTCCTAATAACAATTTATGTGACCTAGAAAACGCCAGAGAGTTGGCATCAGTTTTTAAATTACTTCTTTCTTTCAGACCAAGAACCCTGTTCTGTAATAATATCTTACACACAGGGTTGCTTATTATAGATGTTACATGTACTTTAACTGCTGTGCAAAGCACCTCTCCCATGTAATTACACAAACGTATTCTTAATTAATATGACTTGTGTTAGCGTGATCGAGCAATGGAATATTTTTTAGGTGTGTGTTTTGCAATCCTGAAAGAAAGCTGACAAATGAGGAATGTGGTTACTAAATATTGCACATCTCCTGAAGAAATCCTTGGAAAGGACAAAGGCCGGGATAGCTATGAGACTTCATTGCAACGAATTGCCTTGAAAAACCCTAAAACATGTATTGATGCAGGAATTGCAGTATCCCAGGCTCTTACTGATCCTAAAGGATCTGTATGGGAAAGTATTGTCAGATATGAAGAGTGCTTGGGGGAACTGGAATAGTTTGTTTACATGTGGAGCAACTTGACCATTTTTGTTCCCTACTTTTGTGATTTAAGCACTGAGTATCCTGGAGGTAGGGCCTATAGTGCAATATTTTGTTGCTCAGTTTCATGCTGTGGATCTGTCACTTTTTTACATGTTTATGCTTTTTTTTTTCATATGACAGCACCTGGAATACTTACAGAAATTTTAGGATTGGGAATGAAGCTGGAAAACTTACAGCGTTCCTCTCTCTATGTTCATTAATTTTACCATTCTATTTTGAACTGTTTTAAGGCAGCACAGAGCATATATCATAGATCATGATAATCATTAATATGAATAAGATTGTGTAAATCGTGTGTAGTGATGTAGATAGATGGTTTTGGCTCCATGATTTCATAAAGCTTTTGTAGTTGTGGCCATACAGCTAATGCAGGAGGAGGAGTGGGTAGATTAATATTTACTTCCCCAGGACATTTATCTGAAGCAGCTTTATTTGGTGGAGCGCTGCTTTAGGGGTAAATCAAGTAGTTGCTGATGTGTACAGGGAAGCAGCGTAATGATGCACAACTTGGACTACCAGTGGTGGAAGCGTAACATAGGCCACTGTCCTTCTCTGAACTCACTCCAGAGCTGCCATAGATAGTAAGGGGCGTTCTTGGCAGCACCAACAGGCATTTTGCCATTACCATCTGAAAGCTCGTTTCACTCACTTGATGCCAGTCAGTTGCAAACTAGTTGAATGTTGAGAAATCAACTGTTGGGACTGTTGTGGAAATTTCCGATGCTTTTAGGGAAGAGGCTGCTGTGAAATGCAACAGCAGTGGGGACATTTCATAAATAGAGTGCTCAACATATTTAAGTGGTATTGGGAAGACAAAAGTGCCTATCCTCTCTCCCCTTCCTCCATTACCCTGTGCAAACAAAAATTTTGATGGGAAAGAATACTTTATAGAATACTTTATAGGATGCATAACTTCATAGGACAGCATCAAGTATGGACAAATATACTTTAGCTCTCCAGTTGGTACTGCCAAGCATATCAATAGGGGAGCAGGTCAGAGGAGAACAGAAGACAGCAATTTAGTCACTACATATAAACCCCTGCAAGGTGTCTTGATGCTGGAGTATGTTGTCTTGAGGCAGGTTGCCAGGGGATGTTGAAGACTATGTTCAGAAAACACTGGACAAACCAAAAAGAGATAGCACTGCTGCTGTTAGCTGGGATGGCATCCCTCTCTGGGGATGCAGCAGTGGAAAGGGAACACCAACTGTGAACCATGGGGAGGGAAATGCTGGATGTGCCAGTAGGCACACAGAAGTCTTTGCCTTTTATTTTCTCATTATCTGCAAGTGTGAGAAAGACATGGCTGCTGTACTGTGTTTCTCATTGTACTGCAAAGAAGCATTCCTGGTTGCTTTGCACAGCACTTTAGACGGAGAGGTTTTGGCTAGTCCACATAGTCGTGGAACTGTGGAGGGTGCACAGGTGTGGATACAAGACCTGCTCAGATGTGAAGCAGTGCAGTGAGGGACAAAATGTGACAGGCTGCCTGAAGAATAGGTAGGAATGTGTCCTACCAGCCAACATTCTCTATAAAATTATTCCTTTTCATTTAGAGTGACATAAAACATAAAAAATTCAGCTCAATTAAAGTATGAGGACATCACTTCGTGGAGGTCAGCTTAAGTGCCCTATCTGTTTGAATGTCTTTTTTTTAGACAAACCCTGTGTTCTGGTGATTGCCCTTCCTCCTAGATGTATGGCTTCACTAGAGCCATACTCATTTGGCTGAGTTTTCCCATGACTGCTCAATAATAGTACAGAGGGAAACCCACAGAGAATTAATCCAGTCATGGTTGTGCTAATTTCCAAAGCAGCAAGTGAAAATAAGGGGAGTTTGTAATAAATGCAATATAAAACCTGTTTACATGACTGATTCTCCTCCCCACCCCCACCAGCCTGACCTTACCTCATTCCAGATTCCCCAGTTCTAGCTGAAAGCATTTTTGTGAAGAATGCTACCAGGAAAATTCCCTTTTTTATCTTGGCTATGAAAGACTTGTATGAAAGACCTTTGAATGGAAAGAGGGAATCTGTCTAAATGTGTTGCTATTGAAAGAGGATTGGTTTATAGTCACATAGTTTGGTGTTCTTAGGAGGACTATACATTTAATCTTTAATCTAGAAATTATTTTAAGAGTCTGCACATAAGCTAAAAGTTCTATCTATATGCACCATCTTCAGCTCCAGGTGTAACCAGAAGGATTGTGGTTTTTCTGAGTAAACTTTCTCAAATATGGTTTTGCTGCATAATTTCAGGGGGTTTCCTCTTATCTTCATTTAGCTGCTGTATTATTTTCAGATATTTACAGGCTCCATGTAAATTATTTTTTGGTTCTGTATTCAAGGAGGAAATAGGCAGTCCTCTTTGAGGTTATAGTGCTGACACTCTGTTTCTGGGGAATATGTAGGCAATTGGGTATTATACCTGGCCTATTCCAGTCTGATCTCCAAGAACAGTCATTTTATGGAAGGTAAGGTAAATCTTCATATATGAAAAGAGTGTTACTGAAGATTTATTTCCCAAATTTTAGCAAGTGAATGTGGTTTGAAGCAGTTAGTTGACTTAATCAATTGAGACATCTCTGAAATCCATCAGAGACCTGAAAGAATCTCAGTATAGTAAAAGGTCAACACCATTTTATGTCTTCATGGGCAGTTGCAGCCTTCAGGTAAATAAAGCACTTACGCATGCACTTGAGAAGCCAAAAATTTATAAACATGAATTTTAGTGGTTTGCCAAAGCAAAGCATAGCTTTGGCAAAGAACTTGTTTTGGCACTTTTTTTTTTTTTAAGCTGTCACGGAGCTTGAAATGATGTGCTCATCTGGGCAACTAGGCTTCTAAATTAAAATTGTAAAAATAGCAAGGGTAAATTCTTATAAGTGGGAGTTGAAAAGATGACGGAAATATTCCCTCCCCCAACATGCTTTTCAAAAACAGAGGGCAGCTTCTGTTTTTGATCCTGGAAGTCCTACCCAGCTTCATATTTTCCTAGTTTATGTAACAAACATCCTCCACCATCTTTGAACGGTGACTCAGCCACTGCTTGCAGAGGCTTATATTGCCCTAGTTGTAGTTTGTCTTTCTGTAGGGATATAGGATACTTTCCAATTCTTTCAGACTAATGACTTTCGTAAATACTGTCTTGTCTTCAGAAATGTAAGTACAAATACATGCTGTTCTTAACGATACTGAATACTGTTCAACCTGTGCATCATATATTTAACTATGAGAAAAATCCGACTCAATATGTATATTACTTTTGTAAAATATACGAGTAACTAAACTCAGACTTTATACAGTAAACATACACGTTGGATAATCTTTTCAATGAGAATAATGCAGACATTACACCCATTCTGATATGTAGAAGATGATCCATGGGGGGAAAAGATACATGTACATAACTCAATTATTTGAGAATAGAGTCCTTAATTTCTTCAGGCTCTATAAAAAGAATTTTGGCATCTGCACGTATTTATTTTAGAGATATAGGGGTAAATCTTCAGCACAGAGCATGGGGAGTTAACCATGGAACATTCATTAACGTTAATGGGATTTCTATGGCTAATTCCCCACGCACTGGCTGAAAATTTAGCCCAAAGAGATTTGAAAAGTGATGTTGAGAAGCAAGTTAGTCAGTTAGCCTCATTATTTTCATGTTATTAACTGCTCTATCTGCCACTGGCTTTGTATGAACACTGAGATATTATACTTAATCGTTACTAATAAAGGACTGTATGCTAAATACAGATCCTGGTGCAGAGGTAAAATACTGCAGTTATATGAGCAAATTTTGGGTATTTTCAGAAAAAAAAAAATCTGCAAGCCCATAGAAGAGAAGGAAAAAAAAAAAAGCTATTAAAGCATATTCTTAGACAGCAGAAATTGTTTACATTTCCAGTATCTCTAGTACAGATTTAGCACCAAAAGAAAGTATAACTTTTTTTTTTAAACTGTTGGGATCTAACTTCAGAGCTGGCCAACTCTGAGCAGGGAGTTGGACCCAATGACTTCCAAGTTCCTTCCAGCCTAAATTATTGTATGATTTGAACTTAGTATTCCATTTTTCTTAAGGCCTTTATGGATGAGTTTTCTTTTATAAAAGTTAATTGAGATAAGATAGGAAAGTCAGTTTCTGTTTACCTTAAAATTTAGAGGAATGGTTGAAACCTGGGCAAAACATAAAAAGGTGTTTCATCTACTAGATATAGAATATTGTTTTAAAAGGAAATACAGGCTCTAATTTAAAAAGTTTATCAGATTTATGCTGCTCTTTTTTTATGTGTTAAGGATATGCAACAGAGAATGTGTGTGAAATGTGAATGTGTGTGCGTGCGTATGTATATTCACGTTTCTATTTCTCTTGTATCATAGCAGTTTCCCTTCCTTTTTAGAGGTGCTATTAAATTGCTTTTCCAGCTGTTATTCAGAGCAGTCAGTAGCCAGCCATTAGAGGGTGCTTCTGCACCAGGGAGCTCTCTTTTCTTAAAACCCAATTTATATAACTTTAAGTATTTTCGAATTTAATGAAGAATCATTTTATGTTTCCTAGAATTACCCAATTTCTTTAATTCGCATTACTTTGGGAAGTACTGTTCCTGGAATTCGGAGGATTAAAATGCAGATACCTAAAGGTGATTCAGAGAGGGTGGAATGATTCAAAGCAGCAAAATTATTACATTTTGTTATTCTTAATGCAGAAACAAAAGAAAATATACGTGGACCCCATGCAAGTGAAAAATGAGCTGGTCTGTTACCTAATTAATGACAGAGATGAGCATCTGTACTTTGTAGCACTTGCTTACAGTATTACTGTCTCTTTTAGAAAGAATTAATTCATTATAACTCCACTGCATATATTTGCAGTGAGAATAGTAAAATAGCTGCAGTTTGTATATTTCTGCCATTGCTAGTAAAGACTTAAAAATAAAACTCTCAGTAAAATAAAGTGGGTTTTTTTGGTTTTTTCTCTAGAATCATCATGATTTGTCATTCAGGAACGAATTTAGAAATGGCATGTCCTGTCTGTAAGAATGTGCAGACAGCAGAGTAGGGAACTACTTTTATAGCAATTTAACCCAGGAATACCATTTTAAAGTCTGCACTTCTGACCCTGGACATTGGTGCGAGGAGAATGGAAATAGGAAGATATCTAAGAGAAAATTCTGCTGTTGTATCAGTTCCTAAGACTGATGGAATAAAAGTCATTAAATTTCAAAAATGGTGCATATACAAAGCAGTACATCTCAGTTATACGCCCAGTCATGTCTAGATCACGAGCGCTCAGCAAAGAAATCTGCCACCTGCAAATCCTTGTCAAAGCCAGCCCATGGAGATGGTGATTCTGAAAACACTCCTCCTGGAGAAGTTGTTACACCTTTGCATGAATTTTCAGATTTGGGTTAAGGATTTCTGACATCCAACTGCTTTTGAAAGCTGCCAAAACTTCCAAAGACCTTCTGTAATAAAATGTTGATTGACAGCTGGAGGAACTGGCACTGAGCTCTGAAAGGGGAGGGATAAAAATCTTCAGGAGCTTCCTAAGAAGCCATATAGTCTCCTAAGCCTTAGACAAAATGGGTTTGCCTTTCCTTCAGGCAAGCGTGTCCATGTTTTTGTTGCACCTGTGTATGTTGATGTGCTTGTAGTACCATATTCGTATCGAGGGTTGCTGGTGCTGCTATCTTCAGATTTACATGTACATCACTTAGAGATATTTTCTGAGATTGTAAGGGTCCTTCCTCTCAAAAAAGCAGCATTTACGTTGCAAGAACTCATATAATTAAAATTGGTGAATCTCCCTAACATCATACTCCCTAACAACCTGAGAATTTAGTATTTGCATATATATTTAAGTAATATAAATTTCAACATCACTGGGTGGGCTTTGTGAAGCTGACTTGCATTGTTGTACAGCTAATTTGATTCTAATTCTTCCAAGAGATTATATAATGCTTATTTATGTTTCTTTTAGTTGTTAAATGTGCATGTTTTTTTTTTAGTACCTGGACTGTCTAGTTCAGACTCGAGTCAATTTTTTTCTAATTTGGGAGTAGAATTTAGGGAAAAGTGGTACATCCTTCTTAAGCATATCAACAGAATAATTGGATATTGTGAACATCTTGTTCTTTCTGTATAAAATTTGGAGCTTCTAAACTAATACACAGAATGCCTGGTAGCATGTGAGTTCTTTGAAGATATTAGGCATTGAAGGTTATGTCATGTGTCATTTTGAAGGTAATTGTTCATAGATTTTCAAAGAGATTTTTAGATTAGACCAATGAGAGTAATGTAACAAGGTAAAAGGAATTTTGTAATGAAAGAGTTTATACGATGCCCAGCAAACTTTAGTCCTGATCTGATAAGTGTGTTTGGTTCTATTCTTGTGCAAATCATAATAGTATGGTAATTTGGAAAAAAATATGTGTACGCACTCTGCTCACTTGGAGCTTGGACCAATCAACCCAGTAGTAGTTTTTCCTCTGAGCCAAATGATAACATGATACAATTTTAAGTTACAAACTTTTTTTAAATTAGCTAGATCGATTTTTCTGCTGGTAGAATATTTGAGTAGCTGTTGTAAGTCACTGATTGAGTTCACAACTGGTATTTTAAAATTAGAACCAGACAGGTAATAATGAATGGTTAAATGAAAACAGGGAGTCTGCGTAATCTTATGCATTAGTAAGCTAATTACTCCTTCTGGTGTTATACTTTTAACGGATTTTGGAGAGTTGATTCCTTCAGTAAACATTTCTTAGATTAGCAAAAGCTTCTTTGTAGTACTTTTTTTTCAACAAGTACCATAAATCCATCAGTAAATGATGGGATCAGAGCTAATAAGCATTGTCATGAAAAGAAAGGATAGATGAGTAAATATACTGAATATGTTAGCTCATGACTAAAGATGGTGAGGATGTGCATATTTTGATTATGTCAATTTTGTCTCCGTCAAATCTGTCCACTAGGAAGACAAAGTCAATTTACAGCTGGACAAGTAAGACAGTACACCTGAAGCCAGATAGTACATCACCAGTACTATCTAAAAAAATAGATGGTCATTTCTATGAAGAACCAATTTATATTTCTCTCCATAATTCAACTACACTTAGGGAAGGTGCTGCAAGCTAGCTGGTTGTTTCTAAAATACTAAGAGTTGACTAAAAGTCCATTTTACATTTAAAGAAGTTTATAAAACATAAAATGTACAAATTCCGCCAGTGCATTATTTTACAGACATTAAGAAGGACTACTAGCCTGTGCTGACCAGAAATTAGAGCAATCGCATGTATTCTTTCAAGATATGAAACTGGGGTTGGTGAATGAAATTACCTACATCAGTGTCAATATTTGGCGTATCAAATACAGATACTGTAATATTCCATGTTTTGAGGTAGATGAGGGTGATCATAAAGTGACACCTAACAGTTTTCATCCTGTGGTGATGGTATTTTTATCAAGAGGAAAGTCTTCCTTAAGAAATATTAGATGATACCTATGATCTGTGTAATCTCTTGCAGATCCTGAAATTCGATTTATCTTTACTATGGATACCCAAATTTATAGAGATGTTGCTGGCAGTTGCTACATTTATTGTCTTTCTGTTGTAGGACATGTTTTAGACCAAAACTGTTTTAAATACTGGTCAAAGGCAACTGGACATATCTCACTGACAGCTTATCTTATACTGCTCACATAATAGGTAGAATGAAGCTGGACTGAGTTTTCGTCCCTTGAAATACTTGTAGTAGTCAGTTTGGGTCCCCTGCATAGTCTATAGAAAGAGATTCAACCCATCAAATTTTTCTATTACACGTATGCTCTTGCACAGCACTTAAGCACTGTGGTAGCTGAACGCTGTCATGTGGCTGTCCATTTTACAGGCAGCAGTCTGGCAATCTGGACAAAAGGCAGGATTACCTTGGGTTCTTCAGCAGCAGATTCAGAAAGACTGCATCCCATTCGGCCACATTCAGAGCTGTATCACTGCCAGAGACATGAATGCTCAAAAAGAGAAGCTCATGTCGTGAGTTAACTAGTGCATTAACTGAGCATCTCAAGTTAATTCTGTTTGGCAGGAAAAGTTTGTTTTGGTAACTGGATTGCTTAAATCATCATTCCTTCTTGTAAAAAATACTCCATTTTGGCTTGATCTTTCTCTTCTCTTTGTCACTCCCCGCCTTCCCACCCCAACTTGCCGTTTGTTTAGTTCTATAAACTGGACCTATTTTTTTTGCATTTTTTAGTAAGGTAGATTTCTAAACTAGTTGTACTTAATAGACAAAATATTTTACTCTCATGGCTCTTCTAAGAATAGTTTGTAGTTCTATAATAAAATCTGTGTGCATTTTGTTTTATATATGACCCCATCACTCAACAGTTTCAAATGTGATTATGAAAATGTTATAACAAACGCATTTTTTTCTTCAAAGTTATTTTCCCTAGTGCATATCTGCATAATTAGAACATAACATAAACTATACTGTAGCATTACAATCAGCAATTAATTATTGTAACATGAAATTTTCATTTTTTTGTCTTTCGTAACTGCAAAGGTGAGTATGGCTTAAAATTGAAAAAATATTAGTCCTTTTCATAGAAACCTGTTTGAAGATCATAAAGGAGTACAAAAGAAGAAAAGCTTTTTGTTTGTGTTTGCAATCAAATCTTTCTTAAAAGGAAGTCTGACACACAGGCATTGTAGTTTTTTAATATTACATTGAAGAAAGCAAGATACAAGTCTCACTGGATTAACTGGAATTCAAGTACAGCAGAAAAAAAACATTTAAAAATAAATGCTCACAAACAAGAAGCTCAGTGAGCCTTGCAAGTGGATATTCAAAGGTGATTTTGAAATATTAGTGAAGCTTAATTTATTGCTTGCCTAATTTATTGCTTGCATCAAAACAAAAGAGAAGAAAATAGGTCAATGTAAAAAAGCTACTGAAAATTATGTAAATGGCAAAACATTCTGAAAAAGAATACAAAAAAATACATTTAAAGATGTAGATCTAAAAATTATCAGTTTGTTCTAGTAAATTTATTGAGCTCATACAATGTACTCAGAAGTATATTTCTGTTTTTAAACACAGCTTGCAAATTTGCAAGATTTGTAAATCAAATCAATGTGTTTGCCAACGTACTTTTGAAAATTATTTAAACAAGTACTCAGTTAAGATGCATAGTATAAAATGTTTAAGGCAAGAGCTATATAGTTCAGTGAGACATTTGTTGGTACAGTACATAAACAAAAGGAAAACTAAATAGATGTTCATGCTGTATTTTCAATCCTGCACTTAAAAAATTAACTGACATCTTTACAGATCTGGTTAGTAGATTGATAGCTAAATCTGAGATACTGCATAAAACTATAGAAGAATCTTACTTGTTCAGGTGCAAGTATAGTTACAATTCAGACTGAACTGTGGTTAACTCATTGCTTTGGATTTAACTGTTGTTCTGATCACCGGTTATTTAATAGTAGCAGCCCATGCTGCGAGGCCAGTTGATGAACTTAAATGACTATGCACAAAAGCGTAAGTGGAAAGAAACAAGTCGGATCTGTTACTGTCAAAATACTTCTGTAAACCCGCAGAAATAATTAATTTCCAATATGAACTGGTCTTCTCAGTTTAAAGATCTGCTGATATAAACCTCCTTCCTTAAACAGTGGTAGGGCAACAGAGCAAGGACTTATCCCATGCCTGAATAATTTGCAGGTCCTTTCACCTTTTGATGCTCCTTTCTGCCTACCTTAAAAAAGAGAGAGATTTTTGTTATCTTCTCTTTTGGCTGATGGTAAGAAATCACTGTTATGAAATTCTATGACCTACTGACCTTTAGTGTTGAAAAATTGGTTTATTTACAACAACAATCACTATCTAAAGGAATAGCGTGAAACAGTTTGACATTTAGTACTTCTGTAATTACCTTATGTCATGTGTCAGCACTGGATATCTGTAGTTTGGATCACTTATCTGCTATCTGGTTTATATAAAGGCCTTCAGGGTCTTTATCAAAATGTGTATATGAACTTTTCACTCTGTGAAGTAAAAACCCGAGTCAATTATATCTATTTTCTGTGACCTTCTTAACTTTTCACACCCACTCTGCCAGAGTTATTATAGATTGTGATACTTGCCTGCAGTATCAATTGGGGAATGATTGCTAGCTTCATTAATGTTGTCAGAGGTGTGGCTGATATGTAAACTAAATATCTTCTTGACAAATGGCAAATGCTCCCTCAAATTAATTCTGCTTCAGTGTTGTTAATCTTATTATCTGTTCAGTTAATCAATAGCTGTCTTTCAAAGGAGTGTACCAATAATACGTATTGGAAGTGTGTTTCTGAAGGTAGGAGAGACAGTAGTGTGGTTTGGGCAGTAGGCAAGAATTTAGTTTCTGATCCTGTCATCATCTACTTGGGTGACAACTCAGTAAAAATTGTGCCTAGGTTTTGACACATGAACAAGCAATTAGGTGGCAACAAGTTACCCCTGTATAGTATTTCTGCAGGTGTCCTTGAACTTCAGCACCCTCATAGATAGATTTTTAGTTCAGAGCTCAGAGGATGAACTGTGTAGCTGTCTCTCAGCCAACAATTCACATCCTGAGCAATGGCCTGCATGGCTTTTTGCCCAAATACAACTAATCTCTTTTTAAAATAATATCTCAAACACTGATGCTTAAGATTAATATAAATTAAGTCCCGGGGCAGTTTTTTATGGTTACTGTTTAATGACATGATCCTACAATGAGCTTTGCCATAGTGGTAAAAGAGACCATCACTGCAGAACCAGTTGCAAGATCAGGGCCTCAACATTTTCAATATAGTTAAAATAGTTGAGTATAAATGCGTTAAGCCCAAGATAATTACGCAAGAAGTAATCCTAATTGTTATCAACTGGACAAAAAATGTTTGTGCTGTTTTACAGCATTTACAGAATTCCAGTGTTCTTAGTATGTGTCAAATAACCTTAATGCTCTTAAGGAGCTATATGTATATTTTACAGTTAAATATGTAAATATCTTAAAGTATGAAAACTCAGTAAATGTAACTGTCATTGCAAAAAAGATTATTTTCAGTCTTGCAAAACAAACCTCACAAAAATTATTCAATGGCGTATGATACAACTTCACAGCATATGGGAATAAATTTACAATGTATAATTTTCATGCCAGAATTCTTGAGTTATCAGATAATGTATTTCCTTTCAATTATTATTCTGCAGGCCATATTTAGGCCTTTCTTATAATAGAAGCTTCACTGTGTATTTCAATACAGAGTGCTCTTGTGTGTTGTTCACCTATCTACAAAACAGTTTCCCTATTTAGATTGGGGAAGTTAGCATAGGGAAAAGAATTTGGTTCATTCATGTGTTTGGCAAAAATATTCTGAGTGATCGAAGTCTGAAGAGAAAGAAAGTAGCATTGAAGAGAAAGAAAGTACCAACAGTAAATATTTACCTAGAGTAAATATAGCAACAGTAAATATTTTCCTAGAACTTTACATTTAAGATAATTGAACAACTTGTTATTTGTGTTAGCTGAAAATACCCTTAAACCAATATCCTAATATGAATTGTTATGCACTGAGTAGATTCATAAGAGCATGCCTGTATTTCTACTTCTTAAGATCAGAAGGGGACCTGATTTTCATTTATACTACAAAATCTACACTTCTTTTCTCAGTGGAAAAGGGATTTAAAGGAGAAGTAAATAAATACAAGAATAAAGGCCACTGTGCTACTAAAACCAGCAAAGATCTCGGGCAAGGAGTTTCAGTCCCAGGAGCAGTAGTTGTTAGGAGGTGCTGACCTAGGCTCAGAAAAAGTAGTTGTAGATGAGGAGTGGTCTGAGTTCAAAAAGCACCTAAGAAAAAGGGAAGAAAAAGAAGATGAGCCCAAGCCTGCTTATAAAGGGGAAGGTGACATATTGCAGTGATGATCGGGGCCAGCTGCAAGAGCAGAAAGAATGGGGACTGCCAAAGCCAGCTTGCAGTTGCCATTACAGAAGAATTAGTAATCGATTTGATCCAAACTTTATCAGGTCAGTCTTTTGATTTATGTAGCCATGGCATTTTTGATCTGATCTTGAATGACAGAACAGCATTTACTGTTGTGGTTAACCACACTCTTACTGTAAATGGGACTCTGACCCTGACTGCTACTGCAGAGCTTCTATTTACAATACATGCATCTCAGACTTTGCCAGTGCACAGTGAAACATGAAGACTAGAACCTCTACTTACCAGAAAATCAAGTTAAATTTCCACAATTAAATTAATGAAACATTTAAGAATAGCTTATTTTCTGCATAGGTGATAGAATTACTAACCTGTGCAATACAAAGAATGGATTGAGTAATGGGAGTGTAGATCAGAATACCATCTTTGCACCCATTTAACTTCTAACCAAATTAAAACAATGCCATTCTGTGCTATCTCTACAATATCTAAAATCCAAACATTTGTGAGACTTAAAAGTGTTGTGGCTAAAAATTCAGAACTGATTTTACCAATGGACCCATTGAGCCAAGGCCTTAAAACCTGATCGGACAACTCTTCACACATACCTGTTTGTATGATCTGCTCTAAACATTTCGGACAGTGTTGCACATGAGAAGTAGCCTGCTTACTCTCCTGTACCCATAGTGAGAAACAAGTACATTTGGCAATGTCTGTATGGCAATTCGTTCGCCAAGCAACAGGGCTAAAGAATTTCCAGTGATCTCCCCCTGCCCAGCTGATGTGTGCTTTGTTCTTGTCTCTTATGTGGTAGCAGTATAGCCAATATATTCAATACATGCTCTTCACAATCCTCACATCTGCCTCCTTTCCCCTGTCCAATGCGGTCTCAGACCCCCCCAACGCTTTTCCACCACCCTTTCTTTCCCTCTCTTGCCTGGTTCCTCCCCATGTTTGCAGCACTCATGGCCACCATGCCACCACTGTCTTCCATAGGCTATATCCCCTTTGTTAGATCTTCCAGCTTGGCAAGAAACAACGAGCTCTGTCTGGGCTAGATGTACAGATTTCAACAAGAGAAGCGATTAGGGCCTGAGCTATCCCTACGCGTCCCTCAGTTCTGGTACTAAGACAATCTTTCCTTGTGACCACTTGCAGATTTGCACAGCATTCGCAGAAATTACATATTTTTGAGAATTTATTTTCTGAGAAAACAAATCAGAAGATTAGATTTAACTTGATTAATTTAAAAATATTAGACTGACACACAGACTCGGGCATCATTTTCTTAAGAAACCAAATTAATACTATTAATATACATATATAAATATAGCAGTTTAGTTGCTGTGCTGCTGACTTTTGGTGGAATAAATTGTTCATGTGAAGGAAGAATCGATTGTTTCTGCTTAATGTCAGCATACAAAATGAAGTTTTACAAATTCTCATTATTTTACTGACTTTATTTCTGTGTGCATTCTTTCCATATCAGACAGGCTATGGCTTCATACAACTGTAAAAAGTGTAAGCCTCTCTTGTAAGACTGGGAGAACACTTTGCAATGATTACCTATGGGAACATGACAGAAAAATTTATACTGGTCTATTTTTAAATGAATAATTACAGTAAATTTTAAGTTGATGCAGCTAAAAATCTAAAAATAGTATTGTATTGGGGTCTGTCAGAGATGGAGTTGGTAACCCCCCAGCAGCCCTCACCCTGGCGGCCAGCAGGGGTTTATAACACAGCTTGGGAGGGGCGGAGCCGGGACAGCTGACCCGGATTGGCTGTTCCAGACCATGTGACCTCAGCTCAGCCATAACAGCCAAGGGCAGGAGGAGGAGGGGGGCATTGGTTACTGTGTTTGTCTGCAGGAGCAGCTGCCACACATCCTGAAGCTCTGCTTTCCCGGGAAGTGGCTGGACATCACTTACTGAGGGGAATTAGAGGATAACATCTTTGTTTACCTTTTGTTCCTGTGCGTGGCCTTGGCCTTTGCTTTAATTAAACTACTTTTATCTTGACCCATGAGTTTTTCATCTTATTCTCCCCCTTTATTTTGCTGACAGGGGAGTGACAGAGGGGCCTGGTGGGCACCTGGCATCCACTCAAGGTTAACCCAACACAAGTTATGTTTAAAATTTTATTTTACATGCTTTACGCAAAGAAATTGTTGTATCAACTCCAAGCATACAGCAAGTAGCTACTGATCTAATGCACATAGTTCGATCTAAACTTTATCTTACAGAGTCAACTATTACGTTTGTGAATCACATCTGTGCTGCAGGGAGTTTTTCTCCTTGGTGAAGGAGAAATTGTTCATGAAGAGGAAGAAAAACCAGACAACAATTTCTTCTCCAAATACTATGTCACAGAAACATAGAATAGGTTGCAGGATGACTTGATAGCTTACCTTGTTTGTTGAACAGTTTGTGTCAGGGTTACAAATCAGACATTGGGAGTGAGCTGTAGTGGTGCCAGAGATAGGATCTTAACCTTGGAGGGGCGGAGGAAGGGAGGCTAAACTAAGATTGAGGGTAATCTGTTCTGGAATCTATAGCTAGTAGAGCTATTGTGTAATTAATCCAAAGTCAAACAAAGAAATAGATATTTTTCTCAATTTGAGTCCATTAGGGCTCTAATTTTCAAATGTTTTTAATTTTCAATTTTTTTTTTCTTTCCCCAAATTAGACCCCCTAGAACATGAAAGCAATCTAAAGTAGGAGAAAACAAAAGGATGGCCTGTGCTGATTCTTATAATATAATTCCTGGTATAGTATTTTTTGCCAAGACAGTCTGATACCACGTGAGTAGTGAAAATGAATTCTGCAGCATTTTATTTTATTTGAGCATTTTGTCCTATAACATCTGCCAAACCCACTTCTGAAGCACTTTGTCTAGTACACATACACATATTACGGCCACAGCTTTGTAACTTTCCTGTGGCATAGAGGTACCAGCTTTCTGACTAGCTTTGTGTTTTACCTTGTTTCTGCTCCTAGGAGTGTGTTCCAAACTACAGCGATATTTTGAAGGGGATCCCCCTTGGTTATCAGTCTTTCGCTAGGAATGCTGGATTTTTGGGAGCATGTTGGCCCGCCTTCAATGGAATAGGCAGGTGGTCACCAAATGCTCTCCTGTAGCCTTGCTGTTACAGGATTTACTCCTAGAGGGGCTCTTGGATAGTGTTTTGACACTGAGCAATTCCTCTGGCACATAAACTACAACATTCAGATGGTTGTAGTCAGCATTTCCTATTCTCTGTCTAGGTCACTCCTAACATTTTCAGAGCTCCATGTTCTTGGGATTCACTTGCTTTGGGAGCTGGGCGTTGCCTTTCACAAGCACCCCACTATCCCAGGTAACTGTATGGAAAGAAGAGAAATACAGTATCAGTGCCCTGAATCACTCATGCAGTGCATACTTCCTAATTGTTTGGTACGACAGCAGCTATATTGAAGGTGTTGGAGTGGA